>NC_064628.1:856408672-856711702 GCF_023864275.1 Schistocerca cancellata
TAGCATTTCTCTATTCATATCGTACATACGTTGGAGTGTGCAACTCTCGCAAAACTGGACTCAACAATTAATTTCGCCAAAAGTGCTTCATACATTACCAAATGCCAAGTGCGGCGGCGTTGTCTCCGTGCTGGATCTGAAATCGCTAATTCCCTACTCTGGCCTTGACCGAAAGTAATAACTCTCAAACGCTATGTGTTCCATGGAACATTCAAATTTCACTAGTCGAAATTAATGGTAATTGCACACTCGCTGTGGGTTGAATCGATTTGCGCAAAATTCAGTCAGAAAAGATTTCCGCAGGAATGTTTAACTATCGCTTTACGTTTGTTGCCACAATAGGTGAAGTGTGTCGTCTTCACTGACTCTTTAGAGTCACGCCTTTACCACACGCAGGTGTGTGACTCTACTTCGTCACGCATCTGGCTTCAGCTGACCGCTCCCACGTTAAAAGTAAATTCTTATTTCTCTTAATGTAATCTGGCCACTTACTTGCATCCTGGCCGTGTTTATTCTGATAGGTATTATATTTATTTTCCCTTATTTCTTTCTTCTGTGCACCTGTGCTTTCTTTTGTTAAAGCTAATTGAGTCATTCCAGTGTCATTAGCCACATGCCCTGTCGGTCTCCAAGCTGCATTCACTTTGTTATATTACTCATGCCCCTGTCGTTAAAAGGGTAAATCGTTTGTTATGCCGTACATGAGATGGCTCTAATTATTTCCTGTTGTCAATAATATTGTTATATGCTGGGGATTTTTTTGGTATCGTCGTTATGCAGCTTATGAAAGGCACAAAAATGTGGACACCTTAGACATGCCGTTCCTTCCGACTTCTTTTTGTACTGCTGCGAGGCATTGGTAATTGCAGTGCAAAATTATAATATCAATTAATTTTCCATTGTCCATCTAGTGGTCTAACCTATTCTCGATAATCTTATTTTTGGTCTTGAATTTCTAATTTGAATCCTGAGTTTACGTGTTATATTCTCTTGATGATCTTGTCTTTACAGTCCTTATAAGAGTCCTGATTTCTCCTACAACTTCCCTCTTTTGTTGTTAATGTATTTTAAAATGTTTCATGCACTCTGATATTGCCCTTTGTCAGTAATAATTACAGTCATTCCACATTTATCAAACACTCATGAGATTTATTGTGAGGATGACTTGAAGTTATGGAAACGTTTTGTTGTTCCTAATATCTGTAGCCTCAACCTGTATATATCTATTACTCTGATTCAGTTCTCATTACATTAATGCAATCATTATTTGTCTTTACAAATATTGTTTCTATATCTGCAATATACCAGTAATTAAATGACTGGACTTTACATATGAAATGTAAACATATAAAATCTGATAATTCAGATTAAACGAAACAACTTTACATGTGAACTACATAACATA
This sequence comes from Schistocerca cancellata, assembly GCF_023864275.1. NCBI lineage: Eukaryota > Metazoa > Arthropoda > Insecta > Orthoptera > Acrididae > Schistocerca > Schistocerca cancellata. The sequence continues at coordinate 856,410,078 of NC_064628.1, forward strand.
AAAACAGGGTACATTCTTCAATTACATTACAATGAAATTACAACATTACAAGGAAATTACAAATTTGTGGGGCTACAAGTCAACTGTCATGTAAACTTTTATATGTGTTTCTTTGAATGAGTGTTTTTTCTTTTTCCTTTTTCTACTGTTTTACCGTGACTTTGCTACATGCATCACTTTTTCTCAGTGCACTTTCACTTTCTGCTGGTTTTCTTCTCAACGTTGCTGATTAGTGGTTGCTGATGTTGGTCAATGGTTGTAGACTCTGCCGTAACTGAAGTTCAGCGATGTCTACAGTTCTGAGTGATTGAATATGACTGCTAATACGTGGTCGATTTTACCAAGGTACTGTCATAAGGCGATGACATAATTGTCCATTCTCATTTCCTGGTACGGTTGCCATCGGGGATGTCGAATGTAACTACTCGATGATTGAGTACTGTATATTGCCCCAAATGTGTGCTCTGCTCACAGATTTGACCGCTGTTCTGCTGAATAACTTATTTGTTACTGTTTGTTGACTATTACTTGTAGTGAATCAGACAAATCTGGTACCGGTGTTGAGGTAACGGACTGAAAAAAAAAGGAATCTTCTGTCTTCTGTCCTCATCTTAGGACCTCTCTTCTCTTTGCTTGGTGCTTCTTTATGTCTTCTGTCTTGGAACTTGTGCTTCTCGGGCGTAGGAATAGGATTTGCTGTTTAGAGAAATTATTTTAAAAAAATTATTTCAATGGATTACCAGTTGTTATTATGAAATTTGACTATATCACGGAAGTGATAAATCTGCTTTCAGATATACACGTCTCTTAGGTCATTAAGAGAAATATTCTGTACATACTTTTCCACGTGGTCATAATGATATTTTGAGCTTGTTTCCGGTCACTATTATTGCCGCTAATGAGGTTTACATGCCTTCGGCGCAGGTGTTCCAGATGGCTTAATGGCTATATTTCCCCAATCTTTGCGGTAAAGGGGTGGTGAAGTGTGAGACACATTCCTTAACATCTGGCTCGTTGTCCACCTGGCGCGTTATCCGCCCTAATGTGAGGCGTGAGTCAGCTAATTCTTTCCCTTGGTTCCTGGTTTATTGATATGCCATGTTGTGCAATCGTTCTCCCTCGGACCCGTAGTTTCCTGTAGACTCTGGATTTTTTTAACATCAGTTTAGTGGTGCCTTGCTTTCCCCAGACGTTGGTGATGACATGGCGTGCTTCTTCCTGACCTCTTGACCCTTTACAATTTTTTTACATAAATTTACAACAGTTTTAACAATAAATAATTACATAGATAATACAATATATATGAACTTTACATTAAACAGTTATGCAGAATATGTTATTGAATTTTTGAATGTATGAACATGTACATGAATAACACTAATGAATATGTATTCGATATTTAAATACTTTTTTTGGTTTAATACATTTATCATTTATATGTCTGTATTTTGTGTTGTACGTTTTCTTCGCTTCATATATGAATATGATGGGTGACATATACGGATTAATGTGTTAGTTTGTCATGCTATTAGTTACCAGTTTATTATTCCTTTTAATCTACTCTACTATTTCAATTAATTAGTGTGATGAGATTTAGAGATGAATAGTAACTTTTTTTTTTTTGGTTCATCTGTCTGCTTCAAGATATCTCGCTGCAACCTGTAACATAACAGTCATTCTCCTATATTATGTGTGGTCTTTTGATTATTCTTTTGGCTATTTATCATGTAATTATTGTAAAACATTTTATTCATTATAAACTTTAAGATGGCTGAGATGATGTAAGCCTATAGTCTTTCCAGTTCATGGGTTTACCAATTCCACTGCACTGGCACGAACTATTTTATTAATTACCATAGTTCCTTTATATACAGGATAAAATTTGTGGAAGGCCTGTTTCCCTTTATCTGATAACAGATACGTTCTAACAGGAACCAACCGTCCCACCGAGAATTTTCGTGTGGATGCACCTCCATCCGCTCTAAGCTTCCATTTTTCAGCTGCTCGTGTAATGTTTCCCAGTGCTATTTTTATGAGCTGTTGGTGTGATGGTTTTCTGGATGGGGGGAACAGTTCCACTTCTCTTACCCTATCCACATGTCTTTTGTTCTTGAGTACTGTGATTAGCGGTAAACGCATAGTACTGTGTGAGATTTCATTAACGATATTTCGTAACAGGTGTAAATTTGCATCCCATGTCATGTGTCGTGAGCTACAGTACAACCGATACCATGTTCCAACATCTTTCATTGTCCATCCGACACTATTAGCGCTTTGTTTGTAGTGGGATATGAATATGGGTTTAATTTTGTGTCTTTTCAAATTTGCTAACCATGGTTTTGACCTATGTTGTGGCCCATTGTCTGAGATTAACCTTTGTACATGTCCCACTTCTTTAAGGAAATCACACTGTAGTGCCTTACTGATAGTAATACCTGTTGCACGTTTCAGAGGGGTCAACGTGATATATTTTGATGCTAATTCTATAGTCACGAAAATAAGTGTGTTCTCATTCCTTATTCTTGCTAATGGTCCCATGAAATCTGTTGCTGCCAATTTTTTTAATTTTTTCGGTACTATAGGTCATAATGTCACGTGTTTGGCTCGGTGGCAATCTTTACATCTTTTAAGTACTTGACGAATTCATCTTTCCATATTGAGGAAATGTGCTGTCTCCCTGAGTTTCATGAAACATTTCTTTGCCCCAACGTGTCCATTACTTAAATGATTTATTAATTCATCAGGAATTCATACCATCCACAAACTACTGCCTGGGTCTCGTCTGTGGAACAACACATCATTGTTCAGCAGCTAATGCTGACGTATGTCGACCGAGTTCTTGTCCCTCCATTTATGCTTGACCCCCAATACTTCTGGATCTTTGTTTTGTTCGTGAGCAATATTTAAAAAGGCTGTTGGAATGTAATTCTCAAAAAGCACTCCTCTTATATAATATGGTCCAACTTGGTCTTGATCTGCACCGAACTTACCTGGTGTTGCACCATTTGGACATCGTGAAAGAAAATCTGCTATCCTGTTTGCCGGTCCTGATATGTGTTTCAAACAGAAATCATATTCTTGTAAGATTAAAATCCACCTGGATAGCCTACCATGAATCATCTTTGCTGTTAGTAAATACTCGAGAGCTTTATGATCCGTGTATACAATAGTTTTCCATCCAAATAGGAAATATCGAAATTGTCAGAAATCCCAGACGATCACTAAAGCTTCCAACTCTGTAATGGATTAGTTCCTCTCGCTTTTTGATAAGACACGACTTGCAGCTGCAATGGTTTTATGTTCAGTCTGGCCATCTTGTTCGCAATGTTGAAATAATACTACTGCTAAACCAGTCTTGGCGCTGTCTGTTGCCATACAGAAATCTTGGGTAAGATCTGGGTGTGACAGAATTGGTGCTTCCGCTAGCGCCTTTTTTAATTTCTGAAACTCTTGTTCTGCAGTTTCATCCCGTATCCGTGGAGTGTTTTTACCAGTTAAACTGCATAACCGTGGTGTAGCTAGAGTATCTATGCAAATAAACCTTTTAAAAAGTGTTACTAGTTCCAAAAAGCCTCTGTCTTCCTATTATATGGTGTTACAAAATTTCTTATTGCTTCTAATTTATCTGGATTCGGTTTTATTCCCTGTGAAGATATGACATGTCCCAGAAAGTTTATCTGTTGTGTTCCAAATGTGGACTTTTCCAAATTTACTGCTACCCCATGTTCTTGAAGTGTTTGCAGTAATGTATCCAGAACTTCACTGTGTTTCTCGCATGATGACTCAGCTATGAAAATGTGATCTACATAACATGTCAATGGTTCCTTTAACTCCTTAGGTAAAATACTTCCTAAACCGTTACTAAAAGCTGAAGATGAAATGTTTAGTCCGAAAGGGAGTCTTTTAAATCTATAACACCTACCAAAGGCAGTGAATGCAGTATACTTCCTACATTCTCGCGCTAGTTCAATTTGCCAAAACCTATTCGTAAATCGAGCGATGAGAATACGTTTACATTATGAAATTTTCGTAGCAAATCTTCTAGTCTCTTGGGATGATCTGTTTCTGGAGTTATGATTGTGTTAATTTGTCTGGAATCTAGCACTAAACGTATTGTTGCATCCTTCTTTTCTACAACACATAACGGGCTGTTAAACATTGACGGTACCTGTTCAATAACACCGTCCTGTTCCATCTTGTTTAATTCTAAGAATACAGCTCGTCGTTAACTCAATGAAATGTTATATGGGGCTACTCTAAACGGTTCGTTGTCTTTAATCTCGAATCTGTATTGAAAATTCTTGATTGCTTCGGTTTTGGTTAAAATACAATAGCATACTTGCGTACTATTCCATCTAAATCACACCGTTGTTGATCTGTTAACCCCTCTATACTTTGTATTTTTTTTTCGATCTCTGTGTGAATTTCTTCAAGTATTTCTACATCCATAGGCTCTGATTCACTTATTCTTAGATATTGCGGATTATCCTGACCGCCATATGTCCTTCTATTTGCATCTGTAACTCTGTGTAGTTTCCACAGATTTCTTCATGTCTCATGTTGTCTTCAAACTTTAATTTCTCCTAAAGTGAGACATCCTCTGCCCATATCTAATACCGCTTGCTGTTGACTAAGAAAATCAGCTCCGATAATCATATCGACTGACATTTTCGGTACAATGCCGATGTTGGTTTCATTTATATGACCCTGGCAGTCAAATGTAAGTCTTCTCTGCCTTGTGACGTTCGATGAACGTCCTATAATTAGACCATGTACTTTAACCTTGCGTGTTTTAAACTCTAACAACTCACTGTCGCTATTACATCAATTAAATAACGTCTACGATATTGCCGTTAACTCACTTCAGCAACCTATAATCGCGTTAACGCCAATACCTTTTACTGTTACACGCAGTATCGGACGTATTTCCCAAATTCTATCATCTTTAACTTCCTCCATTAATGTATCCTCAATTACATCGTAATTTAATCTATTTATTTGTGCCTGTTCAACTATTTGGGGAGAAGTATTTCCCGTTTGCAATTCGTTTAACTCTATTTTTGCTACTTTCACATCAGCTGCTACCTTAGCCAATCTCGATTTTAAAATCTCATTCTGACACCTTGCTCTCTCTTTTAAACGTGTTTGTTCGTCACACATTCGCGTGATCGTGCTTAATTTGGATTATAAGACATGACAACCGTTCTTTACCTGTGACAGTACCTCTCGCTTAGATTCTATGGTTTCATTAAATTCTATATTAGATGTGCCTGTACTCGCACCCTTAGTCAATAATTCGTCCTCATGTTTGCTGTCTGCCACTGAAGGTTGCAGATTCATCTTTGTAGATAAATTGTCTTTAATGGTGACGCTGTTTTCCTGTATTTGGCTTGATGATGACACAGTCTTGGTGATATTGCCGTACTATGTCTTTATAAGTACCACAATTATATACGATTGATTTATCGGCCTGTTCAGATACTTCGCGGTCTGATGCATTTTCCGCCCTAGTCAAAATATGTGCCCTATTATTGGACCTTCTATGATCTACTTGTTCGTCTCTATTCTGTTCGATTTGCTGTATTCATAGCACTTCCGACTCTTTCTGTTTGTCTTCTAAAGTGCCATGGAAGGATCTTAGAAAATCTTGCAACGTGTCAAGCTTTAGGTTAGGTGGACATGCCTGTACTTCTCTTTTTTCTCTCGGACCTACGTATTTGGTGGGTTACTCCTGTCGTCTTGATCAAGTATATTCTTACATTAGGATGTATATCATCCTGCGCGGAATCGTCTTTTGTCTGTTCAGAATCAAATATTTGAGCCATATACCTCAACGCTTCCTCATTGTCGTTTATATCTTAAATAGGTAAAACTAGGAGTTCGTTCTCGTCGTCCGTATCTGTCCATTCTATCTCGTCCGAACACTTCAATTGTGACTTCCTTCCTATCTGAAATATGGGTGCTGATACTTCTGATGAACCTTCTCGTCCCTATTTCCAGTTTCGATTCCGACCATCGTATCTTATCCTATTTATCGCTACGTTTACGGTGTTGTCCGTCTCTACAGAAGGTATATCATCTGCTCGAACCCGTGCTATACCGGATGTTCGTCATTCTGTACATTTCCCTGGATTTGATGGTCGTAATTCCACCTCCCTCTGCGGTTCATTTCTCCCGTAATTTCCTGACGTGTTTGGTTGTGGCTGCGTTCCATCACCAACCTCTCATCTGCTTTCTCTCCATATAGCTGGCGATCGCCGATTGAAATCAGGATGTCTGTTTTCCCCGCGTTCTCCAGTTGCCATTCTGATTATCATCCCTGTTTGTCCTGTTCCAACTATTATTATTATTAAGACCATATACGTTACGTTGTGGTCACGTGTTTACACTGTTCCCACCTACGTAATTATTGCCATTTCTCCCAGAATTCAAGCCCCTGTCCACCATTACTGCCAGTACTGTCATTCTTATTACTTGTCCTTTCAAAGTTATTCTGTCCTGAGTCGAGACGTCTTTGAGCGTCGTTTTCATACATGAATTCGACCTCTCGAAAAATACCTTTGAATGTTTCAACATTGTTACCCTCACGTCCCATCAATGCATCAATGCCTGTAGATATCTTATAGGTAATTTCGTCTTGCATATTTGGATTGGACTGTCTAAATATTGATTTCGTTTAGCCATATTCTCGAATAATTTGACTGAGGTTTTCTCTCGCGAGTTTTCAAGTGAGACATTTTGCAGTAGGCCATACTTTATTCTCATTTGTGCTTCCGGTGAACAATATCTGGCAATAAAGGCTGCACGAAACGATTCATACGAATCACAAGTCTCCGCTATCTTTTGCATAGTTTCCGCTGTATTTCCGTCCATGTGTGCACAAAAGAAATCCAATTTATGTTTCACAGGACTGTGTGTTGGTATCCCTACTTTGAATTGATCTATGAACGTGCGAGGGTGCAGACTTTTTGTGTCTTCCTTATAGTGTTGATATTTGCGCAATGTAAGAAAGTGATTACCATCATCGTTTCGTACTTCGTTCTGCTATGTACCTTCTGTGTTTTGGAAACTCAGATTCTGCCCTAGGTTTGCATCAAATCTCCGCATACGTGTGTAATTTGGCTGCTCATTGTGTGACATTTGTGCTGCAGAATCACTTGCAGGTTTCATTGCGCTATATGCGTGCATAACACCCGCTGCTACCGGCTCTATCTTGTCTAGAAAGGAATTCTGGATCTTGAGATACCGTACAGTAACCTGTCGGTAATCGTGGTACTGGTTGTGGTATTGCGTAATGTGGTGGTATCGCTTGGTCTGCGTATGTCACGCTTTGTGTTTGACGTATGTAACCTTGCTGTAAACCACGTTGTTCCCTACTGTTACTGTACTGTTCTGGAATACGCTGTTTTGAATTAATTTCCCGATCTGTTTGTGTTTTCAGAATGACATTCACATGTGCCTTTCCGTCGTGTGTCACACGTACTTCCGTGTTCGTTTTCTGTCGCGTTAGCGGCGACTGTTCCCTGAGCCTCTGAAGTTGATGTTCGTTTTTCTCTTGTATCTTTACTATACGAGCATCGAATTTCCGTGATGCAGCTTTAGTTGTTCTTTTATGAGACATCGTCTCAGCAATGACATGTTTCCCTTTCGTCGACGCTCTGATGGCAAAAGCTTCGACCTGTTGTTTTACCTTCTTGACACTTTGTTGGTATCTTCACGTAACGTATTCACATCTGCTTGTACAGTGTCGATATCTGTTCTCATTTGCGCGTGCCCTGTCATAAGCGTTTGAAGCGAGACTTGTGCTTCTTGAGCTTCAGTTCGGATTTGATCTAATTGTCCTATATTATCAAGCGTTTTCTGTATTTCTCTATTAGTTTCTTTCAGCCCCTGTGTTATACGTCCTTCTTAACACCCTGCTAATTCTTTTTGCCCATTATTAGCTTCTGGAGCTGTCTGTAGTAAACGCTGGAACATAACAAATATGTTAGCATTTTCTACACTTACATCATTCTCACCTGTTGCCGTGTGATGCAACCGTTCCCCATCTCGCTTTTCGTAACACCGTTTCCCTCTCTTCCGAACACAGTGTATGTGCACTAACACTAGTTCTTTCATATGATTGTAAAACTGTCTGATTCATTATAATCATGTTCAGTTCTACATACTGTAAATTGCTGTCTACCGATTCTCCATCTGAATCATGTGCAACACTATTCTCATGCCCATTACTTTGATCTGATTGAACGCCATGGGTTGCATTTTCAGTCTCATTTGGTATTGGCACGTACTCTGTTTCGGGTTGTTCACGTGGCTGTTGCTTGTCCAACTCGATCCTATCAAGGTTGGCCATTATTTCTATCTGTCTTGATCTGTTGTTGTCTGTTATTTTCGATCGTTCTTCTACGCGTTGTTGTTCTTGAATTTTATGAACTTGACTACACGTTAACATCAGACTGTCAGATTTGACTCTACCCCATAATATAATTCACATAGTTCTAAACTCAATCTTTTCTGCTCTTGGAGTTCAGACAGATCTCAACACAACCCAATACAACAATATTTTTGCGCCAGCAACAAACATACCAAAATACCCTCTTATCTACGCTTATGTACTACTTATTTACTTAACTACTCAGGTGAGTAACATTTGATGTTAAAATTAATTTTCTCCAGTTTGCGTTAGCTTTTGTCTACCTCTCTATCAGTTTGCTATCTTGTCTAGCAGAATGCTTTTAATTCAAAATCCTGACACGCTATCAGAATGCTGTTAATTCAGTATCCTTGCAGGGTAAAGCCATTTTGTAACGTGTTGTTGTATTTGTTAATTTTGAATGTGGCAAAGGATAACGTTCTGACTGTCTTCTCAAGCCCAGGGTGATAAACAGACATTCCACGTAGCTATTAATTCTGGCTCTATATCAAAGTAATCAGACGCGCTACTGTAACATTCCAAGAATACATAAATTGATATTAATGACTAGTTTGGGATTTCACCTAAAATGATAACACAATCTCTCCCTCTTCCATACTACATTTAATTTACCAAAGCTCTCAAAAATCAAGTTATAATCAATAAGCAAGTTTAATTACTTTTTCTCTCAATAAATCAATTAATACTTAAACTTTGAATATGTAATTAATAAAACTATATCTCTATATGTGAAAATGTTATCAACTGAATTCTAAGTTCTAGGGGACTGATGACCTCAGAAGTTAAATCCCATAGTGCTCCGGGCAATTTGAACCATTTGAACCGAAAATGTGGACATCTTACAAGGAAATATATAGGAAATTGAATAAAGACCCCACTGACAAATCTCTTAGAATATTTACGAGGTTGATAAAGAAGTCTAGAATAGAGCTTTCAGAAAAGTATGTTCAGGTCAATTGCGCTACTACCAAGAGTTTAAGGATTGCAGAAAGTGCACAAAGAACATCTTTCTCCAAGGCCTATAGTGAGTGCGTTTGGTTCGCTAGCCTATTCGATTGCCAAGTTCTCAACAATTTGGGCCGATTGGATTCGTATATCAAGAATTCGGCACACTGTATCAAATTAAACGGCACAGTGGTACATTTGAAGGATATATTAGTTTTGATGTGGTTTCGCTATTCACTACGGTTTCGCCCAATGAAGTGTTGCAACACCTGAATCAGATTTTTCCTCTCGACGCTGCGAAACTATTTAAATATTGCCGCACAACCCTGTATTTCAAATGGAGCGATGATTTCTTTGAGTAGAAGGATAGCGTCGCTATGGGGAGCCCCTTACGAACAGTTACAGCAAACTTCTTCATGGAAAAATTCGAGGAGCAGGTACTGTTAAAGGCGAACAAGATATCGAATATCTGGTTCCGGTATGTGGGTAATTCATTTGTTTTGTGGTGGCATGGCAGGGAGGAACTGGATCGTTTTCACAATAGTCTCAATGGGATCAATCCGAATATTCTGTCTACCATGGAGGAGGAAGATGGCAGGAGGAGGATTGAATTTTCTGGATGTGCTAGTTGTCAAGAAAGAAGATGGTAGGTTGGGCAACACGGTTTACCGAAATCAGGTGCACACCGGGATTTGAACCACCATCCAAAACAATAGCGAGACATCATATAAACGTTGGCAGGTAGTGCAAGCAAAATCTGCAAACTAGAGCTGCTTGACACAAAATTAAAACATTTCATCAGTGCATTGCTCAAGAATTGTTATTCGTTCGCTGAGGTGAAAAGAACTTTAAGATCACTGCATCAAAATCGTAGCGATGCACAAGAGCCGGTGAAATCGAAAGTTTTCCTGCCTTTAATTGAGGACGTTACTGATAGCATAGGGAGAACTTGAAAAAGCGGAAGATCGCGATGACATACAAGCCCATTCGGAAGATACAAGGTCCCTTAAAATTGTCCAAGGATGCTCGCCAACTGCTGGAAGAAGCATGAATTTAGAGGATTCTGTGTAGTGATGGGGAGATGTACGCGGATACTACGAAAAGAACGGTCGCAAAGCGGCTAATGAGCACAAGGGCGTCTGCAGAAGAGGGGAGATTGACAGATCAGCTACTGCGAAACATGCTTTGCAGCCGGGAGACCACCACATTCGCTTTGGTAGGACTCAAGTACTGGTAGTCACAAGCAGATACAATGGAAGATTATACAGGGAGGCCATAGAGATTGTGAAACACCCCAGCAGTTCAACAGGAAGGAGGAGGGCATGAAACTGAATGACATGTGGATTCTGGTGCTGAAGAAGAGGTGTACCAGTCATCCACCATGAGGTGTTAGCAGCAACGCACGATGCCAGTTGACAACGGCCATTTGCGGTCGCTCATTCAACACGTGACGTCACGCCACTGCGCGGAAGTGGAATTTTTCTGTAGTCAGTAGCGAGCCACGGTGTGAATCGGACTTTCAAGACAAGTAGGTACGATGCCCCTTTAAAATCTCCTCCGCAAATGGGGGCAAAACGTTGGGTTTGAAGGAAAATCCTTTCGAACACGGTATAGTAGCCCGGAATATTTTATTATTTGTGCTTATTATGGCACTGTCTGATTAGTAACACGGAACATACTTTTCCAGTACTGCAGCAGCTGCATGTTTCCCGACGGCAGTGGCACCTTTCATCAAGATAATGTGCAATGTCAAAAGGCCAGGACTGTGATAGAGTGGTTCGAGGAACAGAGTGACGAGTTCCAATTGATATGCTTGCCACCCTGCACGCCAGATCTGATCCCGATCGAACACATCTGGGATGTGACTGAATGTGACATCAGAGTTCAACGCCCCCTCGCCGTAATTTATGGGGATTAGGTGACTTGTGTGTGCAGATGTGGTGGCAATTCCCTCCAGCTTCCTTCCAAGGCCTCATTGCTACCACGCATGATGCGTCGCCGCTGTTATCCATGCCAGTGGCGGATGTACCAGTTTTTAGGTAGGTAGTTATAATGTTCTGGCTGATCAGTGTATACAGATGTCCGCCCCCAGTAGCTGAATGGTCAGCGTGACGGATTGTCAATCCTCTGGGCCCGGGTTCGGTTCCCGGTCGGGTCGTGGAATTCTGTCTGCCCAGGGACTGGGTGTTGTGCTGCTTCATTACCATCCTATCATCCTCATCGACTGCAGGTCGCCGAAGTGGCGTCACACTTAAAGACCGGCACCTGGCTAACGGTCTGCCCGACGGGGGCCCTACCCATACGATTAAATAAAAGTGTATACAGATGATAGTAGTGTTGCATACACAAGGTATAAAAGGACAGTGCGCCTGTGGAACTGTTAACTGTACTCAGGTGATGACTGTGAAAATATTACCGGTGTGATTGTGCCCTCACGACGGAAACTGACAGACTTTGAACGCGAAATGATAGCTGGAGCTAGACGCATGGGACATTCCATTTTGGAAATAGTTAGGGAATTTAATATTTCCGAATCGACAGTGTCAAGAGTTAGCCAAGAAGGCCAAATCTGAGGGATTACTTCTCACCATGGACAATGTAGTGGCCGACGGCCTCCATTTAACGATTGAGGGCAGCGACGTTTGCGTAGAGTTGTCAACACTGAGTGAAATAACTGCAGAAAGCAGTCTGTATCCGTTAGGACAGTGCGGTAAAATTTGATGTTAATGGACTATGGCAGGAGACGACCGACTCGAATGCTCTTTCTAACAGCATTACATCACCTGCAGTGCCTCGGTTGTGGCCTAGACTGCTGGAGAACCGTGGCCTGGTCATATGAGTCCGCATTTGAGTTGGTAAGAGCTTGTAAGTGGGCTGTTTAGGTTTGTATGTTGGTAACGCCACGTAGTGCTCTGTATGAAAATCACTGACTGTGCTGTGTGCAGTCTGTGGCTGGTTGGACTCATTGTTGGAATATTCGCTTGTGTAGTGTTGGGCAGTTGGATGTCAACAGCACGTAGCGTTGGGCAGTTGGAGGTGAACCGCCGCAGTGGTGGATGTGGGGAGAGAGATGGCTGAGTTTTGGGAGCGGACGATGTGGACGGGTGCCCATCAGAAAAAGGAAATTTGTAAGATTGGATGTCATGAACATATATACATACATACATACATACATATATATATATATATATATATATATATATATATATATATATATATATATATATATGACGACTTTTGAACACTATTAAGGTAAATACACTGTTTGTTCTCTATCAAAAGCTTTCATTTGCTCACTATGCCTATCAGTAGCTAGTGCCTTCAGTAGTTGGAATCTTTTATTTAGCTGACAGTATTGGCGCTCAGTGTATTGCAGTAGTTAGAGTAACTAAGATTTTTGTGAGGTAAGTGATTCATGAAAGGTATAGGTTATTGTTAGTCAGGACCATTCATTTGTAGGGATTATTGAAAGTCAGACTGCGTTGCGCTAAAAAAAAATGAGTGTCAATTTAGTGACGATCAGAATAACTAAAGAGAGAAATGTCTGAGTACGTTCAGTTTTACTCAGCTGTTTGTAAATCAAATAACGTAAGGCGTTTCAATCTGACGGTAGATTTCAATTGTGGTGCAGACCCCACGAAGCCATGGAGCCAAGTTGACATCAACAAGGCACTGTGCAACCTGGTGGTGGCTACATAATGGCGTGGGCTGAGTTTGCACGGAATGGGCTGGATTCTCGGTATGTTAGGCTACTTGGAGGCCGTTTGCAGCCACTCATGGACGTCATGTACCAAAAGAACTATAGAATTTTTATGGATCACTATTCCTTGAGGAAAGATTTAGTCGGTCCGATATTTCAACCCAATTCCAATCGAACATCTGTGCAATGTAATCGAAATGTCAGTTCGTGCGCAAAATTCTTCACCTTCAACACCTTCGCAGTTATGGATGGCTATAGACGCAGCATGGCTCACTGTTTCTGCAGGTGTCTTCCAACAACTTGTTGAGTCCATGCCACGTCCAGCTGCTGCACTACACCGGACTAAAGGAGCCTGACAAGATACTAGGAGATTAGAAGGTGTCTCATGACTTCTGTCAGCTCAGTGTCTGTCTCTATGCCAACGCCTAAGTGTTGTTGCAGTTCTCAAAACGAATATATATATCATTCTCTTGCAGCTGTTCGTAGTTCAATTCAAAGCTGGCAACAGCGCTGCTGAGAGCCAGCGATCTTCCTTTGACGACTCTGCTATTCGGGCTACAACTTTACTGTATGGGCTATGGCTTGGTGGCGTCTCCCACCAGTCCAGCTAGGTACAGAGACGTAACTTGTTGCAGATGTTGCCACCAAACATAATGGGCAGTCTTTTAGATGTAAGGGTAAGGGGATATCACTTTTGACACTAGATGCACAGGTGCAAGGGCTTTATCTCTTTTCTCTGGCAAAGACCTGTTTTGGTCCCTGGGTGGTCGACAGGCCTGCACAGCTGCGTGCTAACGCACCCTCCCACAGACTTTCCAGCGGGCTGGTTGCCTCCGCCGAAAAAAAAACTCCTGTGGCCGTCGTGTCTTGAATGTTTGTGTACGCCAGCGTCGACTTTTTAATCTCAGAGAGCACTTGCGATTTATTTATTAGATTTGCATATTGATTAAATTAAAATATGTAAAACTGACTCTACCCTATCGAGTTTGGGCTCGAATGGAACGTCTTTATACGCAGAATACGATGGTGAGGTCGGAATATATAAGAAATGAAGGTCAGGAGAGCACGGCACCTTACAATGATACATTAGAAAAGTTAGTCCTTTGGAAACTACAGTACAAGTGGAACACGTCCTAACTGGCTACGTGCCACTGCCAGAGAGTGTATGTTAATTGGAGGTGAAGCTCTTCAGCTGTCTTCAACAGTCAACACATCGTACCTCTACTATTATCTGCATTGGCTATAGAGAGCGAGGGCAGACTGTCGGCAGGTCACACCCTTATCTAGTATGCATGGTCTCTTAGACCGCTACAGTTTTTTGTCTTGTAATACTTCACACATCCCTGTGGGGTGAAGTACACTCTTATGTGTACTTTCCGATTGGATGGCAAGTGACACGTGCTAGAAATCTGGCATTGTTGCTGCGATTTGTTTCTTATTTTTAGGCCTTGAGAGGACTCATAGATGTGCCATAGTGTTTGCATGCCGTTTTTTTGTCGAACGTTACAGTTTCTCCATGGTGAGAAAAGCTAATCTTCTACACAGCGTTTTCGATGAAGGAGGGATGTGTGTATTCAAGAACGCCTCAGTGAATTCTCAGATGAGGAGTTTGATGAAAGTGATAATGACCCTGATTACTAGTATTTAGTGATCGTGTACTAATTTGGAGAAGGAAACTGAAGGTCATGAAGAAGTGATACGTGGTGATGATGTAGTGTAACGACGTATAGATTTGTTTATAAATGATTTTTGTTTGGACATATGACCATGTGCAGACTTCGTCACCTACGTCAGTTACAACCCACTTCAAAATGCTTTATATTCTTTTTAAACTGTCATAGAATGGTTCTTGAACGAAACTGTAAAACATCAGTTGAGTCGTATGCAAAGAATTACATCACTTGGGCCAATTGGTTTTCGTAAACTTTTTCGATTTAAATTGCGTTTGTTTCTCCTCAGAAATTATATTGACACACGTTATCTTGATTTAATCGATATCAGAATCACACATTGAATAAACCTTTGAGATTCAAAGTTTCGATGAACGCTGTCCGAATTCAATAATCTTGTCAAATATATTATTAATCCGTTCACATAATTCTTCATAAATAAATCCTCAGAACACGTGTTTCAACTTTAGTAGCGTCCACTATTTTATTAGCTTCCTACACATACAGATGTGAACTTGACCGTTGACAAACTAGGACTGGCTTTTCAATAAGATTAAGCTCTATATGACGTCATTGTTGTACAAAAAGAGTACAAAAAAATTAATTATTATTTTTTTTAGAAGAACGACGCAAAAACTCGGTTCCAGGATCTTCTGTTGCTCCTTGTCTGTCGACCCGCGACATATAGCAGCCAGTAATTTCCTCTCGGGTCGCGGCAGCGAAGATGCTGTCTCCGTTCGTTGCGCCGCCCTCTCTGTACATGAAACATAAAAAAATACAAAACTTTTCGATAATTCACAGCTATTACAAATATTAAGAAAAATACATAAACAAGACTAAATTAAACTTATATTCACCTGCAAACTGGGCTGACACTGGCGGATGGGTGACGCTTAATTTCGTCCCACTACAATGACTGAGAAGCGTACTTCTTCGGTAAGAACACAAATATGTTTTCGATGGAGAAAACAGAACTCGCTAACTAATATAAGAACAAGGCATCGCAATATTGTCTTGCAGCTACCTCGTCTTCAAAAAATTCCGGAAGTCTCGGAGAAAACTTGCTGTTATGGAGATATGAGCCTGAAAAACAGAAATATTTTTTATTTTTTTTGGAAAACGAAAAACATCAACCGTTTGTTGTCCTTGTTTGACGTAAAAACGAGATATCCGCGTCAACATTGTGGTGTTCCGGTTTGCTTGAAGAATTATAGAGGTTCTGTATGAAACGCATGCAGACTGAAAGCAATTACAATCCAGTTCAGTTCCTCTGTAGAATACGGAGGGTAATTACTTTATTATTGATTTTTAAAATAAAAATTTGGCATAATTTTAGCCTTGGTAGTATTATGTGGTGGAATAATCGTCCTAAGGTTGAAATGATATTTTTATTCCAAATACAATTTGTCATAATTCAAATGCGTTTTTCAGTACAGTTATGTTGCGAATGTGTAATACTATCTCCCTGATGATAATTGGCGGGTGAATAGAGAGGTAACGATGTGTTGTTATTTTAGTAATACATAAGATTAAAATAAGATGCCAATTTTGATGTGTTCTAGTATTCAAAGTGTTTTAAATTCTGCTTGTTTAAAAAACGCAAAATTTCATAAAATTTGTTTCCAAGAAGTGTAAAAAACGACAGAAAGGTCATGAAAATATATATTCACCAAAACAGAGGTTTTATACATAAAAAATAAAAAGGCAGTGTGAGAGATCCCTCCATACTAATGGTGGTCTTGTCAGCTTTCACAGTAGCTATGGGTTAAAATGAACACACAACAGCTGAACCAATGATTTTACGTGGCATGTAGGACACAATAAATTATGCTTGAATGATTCAAGAAAGTATATTAAGCAAAGTTCGAGATAGTTATTAAGCTGGATCGGCGAATTACACATTTGGCCATAAATAATACATGTATGATCGCCCGTAGCTTCTATGGGATTTGCGGATGGCAAATAGAATATGGCTCAGTTGAACATCTGTAATAAATGCGACACAATACACAAGACGCTAAATATCCTACTGAGGAGCAGAAGTAATAGTTATGGTTATCAGTCAAGGCCAACACACTAGTAATTCTATTACTTAGAGCTTGCGTTTCTCCTAGGGAGCAAAAATTTTCATCACCTTGAAGCTGCATGTTTAAAGTATTGCAAGATGGTGTTTATTCGAGGATGTGCCATTCAAACTTTAAATAACATATACGATGTATTCCATGTGAAGTTCAGTTACTAAGTAGGGTGACTACAGTGAATTTCACGTGAAGTTCAGTTACTAAGTACGGTGAGCAGTTTGTTACGCTACCAAAAATTGTTAGTACAGTTATCCAGGACACAACCGACATTGATAACAGTCACTGTCCAGTAATGAAGTTGAATGTTAGATTGTTCAGACGAGAATATTACACTTCTCTATTATTACAGTTCCTGTTAAAGACAATTACACTTCTATGGTTCATTTAAGTGGGCCCATCATATATATCGCTGAGTCCAACAGTAGTTTAGTTCACGGTACTTATTGATCACATCACGGCTCTATTAAAAAGGTATTACAATTTCTGAGTTCCGCAGTTAGATGTGCGCTTATTGTTGCGTACAGAATTCACATGACTGTGGGGTGAACCAACACTGAGGTTGCACTCGAACGTTGACATTACTCGAGTACTTTTAAACTATCGACTGGCAATTCTGAGTGTCATCCCAGTACTTACAGACTGGCGTAAGAGAAAACCGTTACTTTGAAAACTAGGTTGTTCCTTTGGTCTTCAGTCCAAATACTGGTTTGATGCAGCTCTCCATGCTACTCTATCCTGTGCAAGCTTCTTCAAAATCCTTCTGAATCTTCTTACTGTATTCATCTCCTGGTCTCCCTCTACGATCTTTACCCCACGCTTTCCTCCAGTACTAAATTGGTGATCCCTTGATATCTCAGGATGTCCCCTACAAAACGACACTATTTTTCTTCCATCTGTGAATCTCCTCGGTTACATATGTGAGTGCCATATTGCCAATTAAGGTAAATTTCATGAAATCATTAATTAGTGCATTGACTAATCAATGCTGTAGGTCATATTGTAGTGCGAAATTAAGGCAACAAAACTATGCAGTGTGGTCAGAAACAGTGTGAAGAACCTGTAAGCGTGTTGCAGGGTAGGCTGTGCTGAGAAAGAAATAAAAAATTCTCTATGGTGTGCCAAGTCAATTAGCTCTGAAGTTAGCCAATCAGGCTGCTGCGCACGCAAACTAAAGTGGCCGACCAGACACAATTAGTGTCAACTGTTCTCAAGGCATAGACGACAGAACAGGAGAATTCTCAGCCTTTGGATCGGATTCGATCCTCATTACCATCAAAAGTGAAATTCTTGTATCGCTCCCTTATTCGGCTACAAGAAAGTAACGAAGGACATGTTTTGTAACACCGTTTAATGCAGGCCACATGAATTTGTTGGCGCAACGGCCTGGTTGGCTAACTTCAATGCTAATCAACTCGGAAACGGGGAGCGTATCGAATTCTTTTCTTGACAATTGTTACTTAGCCCCACCTACCCTGCAAGATTCTTACAAGCTTTGCGCATTGTTCCTGATCAATCCGTATAGCTGACGTTCGGAATCTAACAGTAGTTATTACAACACCTGCTCTGTAAAATAGTACTTGCTATGAGCTTCCAAGTTAATTTCTATGGAGTTAATAAATTGTACATAATTTAATGTATTTACTGGAACTTGAGAATGCTAATCTTTGCAGTGGTTTAGGTCACCTTTCTCAAATATAATTACTCGCTCGTAGGATTTGGCATGTAACGAACTGTAATACTAACTGGAATTAATTGTAACTTTTAATTAACAATGTACTAATGAAGCCCAATTACAAAAATGTAATCAAAACACTTTAAATGAGGATCTGAATAATTAATTTAAGTGTAATTAAGTCTAAATAGAAGCGTGAGGTTTTAATATAGTTATTGCGTGTCAACGGATAAATAAATTGAAAATTACATGAAAATAAAAAGTTAGTTATTTAAGGGGCTGGAAAAACGAAACAGATGGAGAAGATCCATCTGGTACATCACGACGATATTGCATTTCCAAAGGCACTGACACTGTGGCAAATACAGCTGTTATGAAATACATGAAATGTATTCACAGTTGTGAATATGGACAACCATCCGGTGTATAATGTAGTGGCTCGAAAGCAGATTTTTCGGTTACTGCGAATGGTCCCTGTATTATTAGGCTATCCAAACACGCTTCACGGTCAGACTAAAACTTCCATATGTCGTCAGTCAAGTGTCTACAACTGCTACTTTTACGTCCATTACGTATATTCCCATACAGAACAGACATTTTAACTGAAAGTCGTTTGCTTGGTGTCAGTGTACAAATACGGAACTGCAGTACCCGTGATCATCGGAAGTAAGATGCAAAATTCCTTCTGACTTGGATGCATATGAGCAAACGTTTTCACTTGCCCTGCAACAATGGGCAGATTGTACAATTCATGCTCCGTAGCAATTGCTTCGGTTTGACATTCTCTAGATGCATGTCGCTAAATGTATAATACTTTTAATATCGTTACAGAGTATTCAACAAGATCACTACGTAACTCACATATTTCAGTCTCTTGTAATTCATTCTTATCTTTATCATAAATGCATGTTAATACATGAAATTTTGTCACATTTTTACCTGATTACAGACGACTTTAGGCAGACTAAATTAAGTTGTGTCTATGTTATACCCACCCTCGATTATTGAACAGACAGGTAAATTGGCCAGTGATTTGTGTAATGAATAACACCTTCTTCGGTTACAGACTGTCAACCAGACCAATGAATACCATCAGGATCGAGAGGATGTACCAGCTTTTGAGGACATCATGGACGTCATTGGTTCTAGAGGAAAGTTCCAGAAGAGATTAAGCACTGTTTTCATTTGCTATGGCACAATCGTCAATGTGCTGAGCTCGCAAATGTACCATTTCGTTATGCAAACTCCTGATCACTGGTGTCACGTCCCTGGGAGAGAGTTCACCAACTTAACTCTTGATGAGTGGAAGAGCGCCACTATCCCGAAGTAAGATATATATTTAGATATAGACCATGTGATTTTTATTTAACATAAGCTGAGAAAATGCGATCTCTTAAATCTAAGGGTTTCTAAGCCTCACACATATTTAGCTCTCCCAGTAACAGCTCAGCATATACCTGTCCAACCACATTTCTTAACTCATCCATAAGCTACACCTCCCATTTTCTTGGGAATGGGTCACTCAGAGAGCTTCTAAACCAAAGCACATGCATCTCTCCACCACAGCTCAGTATTTTTCTGCTCAGTTATATTCCTAGAATCCTTCCTATGTCACACACCCCTTCTTTCGAAAAGCCCATTGCGATGGGAGGTACTTAACATTATTCTCGTCCAGTAGTGTTAGCAATTGCATAATGTATGCATGGCGTCGAACATATCTGCACCATTGCTAATGTTAGTCCATTTGCTTTACTCTGAGGCCCTAAAATGGTGAAACATAGTTACATAAAGAATTTCAAAAGGTATTATTGGCTTAATTTGTGCTTAGTTTGTGCATTAAAATTTGTCTATTGAACATTCGCAATTTTCTAGTGACCTTTATCTCGTAATTTGTAGTTTTACAGAAAACAGACATGAAGTTACAGCTAGTTCCACAGCAAAATCAATAACTTATTTTTGTTTACCTATATTTGAAAGTATTTGTAAGTGCAACTTAAAAACATTTTTACTCACTAACTATGTAATATAATTTCGAGTTCTTAAACCACTATTCTAAGTAAAAGGAGCTGAATTTTGATGATGTGATGTGGGGGCTGCATCTGTCATTCCAAATAATGTTCAAGGTATGGTGGGTACAAAAAACGAAGTCTCATCACCTGAAATTTGTAAAAGTTTTTCGGGAACGGTACACCTTGGCTTACCTTATTCGAACACTGTTTTCCCACAAAACTTACCAAAGTTAGAGCAAAGTCTACAAAAAAGCCATGGTTTACTCGAGGTATAGGGTATGTTGTAAAAAAAAAAGAAAAGTGTATCTGTCAATCCGAAACAGTTCTGATGTTGATGCTATAGCACATTACAAGAAATACTGCAAAATATTAAAGACTGTAATACGGATGTCAAAGTAAATATATTACAAGAAAAAGATAGTCATATCAGATAACAAAATAAAGACAATATGGGATATAGTGAAGGAGGAGACCGGTAGAACCAGACATGAAGAGGAACAAATAGCATTAAGAGTAAATGATACATTGGTGACAGTTGTGTATAGTGTTGCAGAACTTTTTAATAAACATTTTATAGTTGTTACCGAAAAGATGGGGTTGTCAGGTTCGGTAGATGCTGCTATGGAATACCTCAGACCAGAAATTTCAAGCAACTTCCATAATATGAATTTGACCCTCACTACCCCAACAGAAATAATGTCCATAATAAAATCTTTAAAATCAAAAACATCTAGTGGTATGAAGAAATATCAACAAAGTTAATTAAAGAATGTGATTCTGAGCTACATAACATATTAAGCTATCTGTGTAACTAGTCATTTATCAGTGGAATATTTCCTGAATGGCTGAAATATGCTGAAGTTAAGCCACTGTTTAAGAAGGGAGATAAAGAAATAGCATAAAATATCCGTCCAATTTCACTGTTTGCCAGCATTCTCAAATATTTTCGAAACAGCAATGTACAGTCGACTTTATAACCATCTTATCTCAGATAACATACTGTCAAAGTCACAGTTTGGATTTCTGTAAGATTATGATATTGAGAATGCTATCTACACTTACAGTGAAAATGTGCTTAATTCATTAGACAAAAAATTGCAGGCAACTGGTATATTTTGTGATCTGTCAAAGGCATTTGACTGTGTAAATCACAATATCCTTTTAAGTAAATCAGAGTATTGTAGTATAACAGGAAATGCTGCAAAATGGTTCAAATCTTATATCTCTGGCAGGAAACAAAGGGTGTTATTAGGAAAGAGACATGTATCAAGCTATCAGGCATCATCCAACTGGGAACTAATTACATGTGGGGTCCCACAAGGCTCCATTTTAGGGCCCTTACTTTTTCTTGTGTATATCAATGACCTTTCATCAGTAACATTACCAGATGCCAAGTTTGTTTTGTTTGCTGATGATACAAACATTGCAATAAATATCAAATCAAGCATAGTCTTAGAAAGATCAGCTAATAAAATATTTGGGACATTAATCACTGGTTCCTAGCCAATTCTTTGTCACTAAACTTTGAAAAAACACATTACATACAGTTGAGAACTTGTAATTGGTGTCCCACGAGTATGTGTCTAACATACGATGAGAAGAAGATAGAAGTGGACAGTATTAATTCTTGGTATTACAGCTTGATAATAAATTCAACTGCTGAAGTGTCTTAACAAATCTCTGTTCGCAATGCAAATTTTGTCAGAGATAGGGGAGATAAAAATGAAAAAGCTGGCATACTATGCTTACTTTCATTCCATAATGTCATATGGGATTATTTTTTGGGGTAATTCATCAAGCCAAGCTGAAGGTTTCCAGGCACAAAAACGTGCAGTAAGAGTTGTATGTGGTGTGAACTCAAGAACATCCTGCAGGAGCCTGTTTAGGGAACTAGGGATACTAACTACTGCTTCTCAATATATTTATTCCTTAATGAAATTTGTCATTAAAAATATATCACTTTTTCAAACCAACAGCTCAATTCATGGAATCAATACTAGAAATAAGAATAATCTTCACAAGGATTTAAAGTCACTTAGTCTTGTACAAAAAGGTGTGCATTATTCAGGAACACACATTTTCAACAACTTGCCAGCAGTCATAAAAAGCTTAACAACCAATGAAATTCAGTTTGAGAGAAGCCTAAAGGATTTATTGGTGGACAACTCCTTCTACTCCATTGATGAATTTCTCAGTAAA
This sequence comes from Schistocerca cancellata, assembly GCF_023864275.1. NCBI lineage: Eukaryota > Metazoa > Arthropoda > Insecta > Orthoptera > Acrididae > Schistocerca > Schistocerca cancellata. The sequence continues at coordinate 856,432,788 of NC_064628.1, forward strand.
ACCAACTGATTTGTATATATATATATATATATACACTCCTGGAAATGGAAAAAAGAACACACTGACACCGGTGTGTCAGACCCACCATACTTGCTCCGGACACTGCGAGAGGGCTGTACAAGCAATGATCACACGCACGGCACAGCGGACACACCAGGAACCGCGGTGTTGGCCGTCGAATGGCGCTAGCTGCGCAGCATTTGTGCACCACCGCCGTCAGTGTCAGCCAGTTTGCCGTGGCATACGGAGCTCCATCGCAGTCTTTAACACTGGTAGCATGCCGCGACAGCGTGGACGTGAACCGTATGTGCAGTTGACGGACTTTGAGCGAGGGCGTATAGTGGGCATGCGGGAGGCCGGGTGGACGTACCGCCGAATTGCTCAACACGTGGGGCGTGAGGTCTCCACAGTACATCGATGTTGTCGCCAGTGGTCGGCGGAAGGTGCACGTGCCCGTCGACCTGGGACCGGATCGCAGCGACGCACGGATGCACGCCAAGACCGTAGGATCCTACGCAGTGCCGTAGGGGACCGCACCACCACTTCCCAGCAAATTAGGGACACTGTTGCTCCTGGGGTATCGGCGAGGACCATTCGCAACCGTCTCCATGAAGCTGGGCTACGGTTCCGCACACCGTTAGGCCGTCTTCCGCTCACGCCCCAACATCGTGCAGCCCGCCTCCAGTGGTGTCGCGACAGGCGTGAATGGAGGGACGAATGGAGACGTGTCGTCTTCAGCGATGAGAGTCGCTTCTGCCTTGGTGCCAATGATGGTCGTATGCGTGTTTGGCGCCGTGCAGGTGAGCGCCACAATCAGGACTGCATACGACCGAGGCACACAGGGCCAACACCCGGCATCATGGTGTGGGGAGCGATCTCCTACACTGACCGTTCACCACTGGTGATCGTCGAGGGGACACTGAATAGTGCACGGTACATCCAAACCGTCATCGAACACATCGTTCTACCATTCCTAGACCGGCAAGGGAACTTGCTGTTCCAACAGGACAATGCACGTCCGCATGTATCCCGTGCCACCCAACGTGCTCTAGAAGGTGTAAGTCAACTACCCTGGCCAGCAAGATCTCCGGATCTGTCCCCCATTGAGCATGTTTGGGACTGGATGAAGCGTCGTCTCACGCGGTCTGCACGTCCAGCACGAACGCTGGTCCAACTGAGGCGCCAGGTGGAAATGGCATGGCAAGCCGTTCCACAGGACTACATCCAGCATCTCTACGATCGTCTCCATGGGAGAATAGCAGCCTGCATTGCTGCGAAAGGTGGATATACACTGTACTAGTGCCGACATTGTGCATGCTCTGTTGCCTGTGTCTATGTGCCTGTGATTCTGTCAGTGTGATCATGTGATGTATCTGACCCCAGGAATGTGTCAATAAAGTTTCCCCTTCCTGGGACAATGAATTCACGGTGTTCTTATTTCAATTTCCAGGAAAGTATATATATATATATATATATATAATGAAAGTAAATCTAATCTAATCTTACGAAACACCATTTTGGGAGGGGTGGATGGGCGATAATGATAATACAGTACGTTGTGCACAAGAAAAATACACCTGACGTTATGGACTGGCTAATATAGCTTTTAATTCCTTTAGATTTTACGTGTACTGGATATTATGTTCCACTGCGATCATAAAAACAAAATTTCATCGCCTAACGTTGTGTTAGAAGTTTTTTGTTGTGAAGATGATAGTGTGTAGTGTTCTACATTGGAAAAACTGTAACTGTCGTTTTCTGGCGAATATGAGTTCTTATTCCCATTTTGTTGGTTTTTCCTGTGGAGCCTAGAAAGGTGAAACATTATTATGTACTATTAGGAGTTTCGAGAGAAAGTAGCATCTGTTATTGCAAATAATGCTCAAGAAACAGTGGATACAATAAACGAACTATCATCAACTGACCTTTTTAGAAATTTTTCGGTAATGGTTCCCTTTACCAAACACCATTTTCGGATAAACGATTGCAGGCTTTCAAACAACTACGTTCCCTCCGACTCAACGTTGAAATCTTTAAAGTTTGGGCTGGTTTCGTTGTCAAGGGGCTGGGATACGTAGTTGCCGCATTACATGCCAAATACTGCTGAGTCTACAGTATACGATAAGAATGCACACATGAATCGAATGGTGAAAGGTTTCTATCACTCGGCAATTGCGAATTATGAAAGTAACATATAAATTTATAAATGAAAGATTGCAATTAAATAAAATTTGCGGGTACTATCTTAACGAATTTAAATGATGAGTACGATAGTAGAAGTACTTTTGAGAATGTGGTATATTTCTGCAAAACACTTATTGGTGTCGATGGCCCAGCAATTAAATAAAATATAAGTTGAATAACAGGGAAACAATAGATTCCTACAGGGCGTAATTATTTATGAACAACAACACAACTCGCGAGACATTCACTTCTAAACGCACACTACGTCTTCACTGTAGAAGCCACGGAATTCTCACAAGTGCACAAATCGGCACTCCGAAGTTTCTCTATCTGCCGCGACCACGCGCAAACTGCTCCGCTGTCCTAGTCTTTCCGCCGACTGTGCGTCCGTCGCGCTGTACTGTCCGCATCCAGCACTCACTCCCGTGTGTTCTGTGCCGTACTGTCCACAACCGCCCCTTGTCCTCTCCGGAAACTCGCTTCCATCCAGTCTCCCGATGCACGACCACTCTAATTGGCTAGCGTCCTCGCGCCATGTCTTCATGCCAACGAACAGTCACAATCATAATGAAACATATACCAAATACTGGATTTTCATTTAAAGAACTTGAAATTAAGTAAATATTCCTACGGCTGGACCATAAACACGCTCTAACTCATTATTAAATACATAAACAATTAAATAAACATATACCAAAAGAAAAGAAGCAAAAGGTAGGCCAAGAGCCTAATGACTCTGTGCTTTCTAAAACACAGTAAATATTTAACCAATTTCTTCATGAATAGTGTATATCGGGTATAAACAAAGACATAGATGAATGAATATATTTATAAGCATGCTGCTACTGTTTTTTCGTGTAACTGGAGTACTTAGGGCTGACGCGATCGATAATAATCGGCTGCCTTGACCTCCAATAACTCGTGTACTATTCAAGTTACATGCCTGTAATTCATACCAATTTAGGTTTACACTAATAGCCTTCTAAAGATATGGCGATCGACAAAATCGGATGAAGCGCTTACATTTTGGAAATTCGTTGCTGGGTGTTACTTGTATAATTCATCGTCAGATACTAATCTTTAAACTAATAAAGATACTGGAAATCTGATTACAGCATCATAATCGTCGTTCAAATAATAGTAATGTACATGTTTCTTCTTGATGTATCATGATTCATCTGTCTACTATTAATTTCTATACGAACTGTGAAATGCCTGCCATTATTTAAAATATCGGGGCGCCAATGTTTCGAGTCTGCAGTAGGTGTAGAGTGGTGGGTAAATAAGGGAAACAACTCTTCGAATCCTTACGTCTTTTGGGGCAGCAACTTACATTCATGAGGGGCACCAATTGGCAGTAATGGTTCTGACAGGAAAGCTTTAAGTGATAGTGCTGCTCATGACTCAGAAGTGTAACAGAAGAGAATGCCCGGTCAGCTCGGACTCTCTGCCGCCATTAAGCTACATCTTGCCAGCTACAAGGTACTGTAGATTACCTGAAAACTCTACCCAATATACGTCTTGGAAGGCAAAATTAAACAGACGTACGTACACAGATAATTCTGTCCACAGGCGTTGCCTTTCTTATTTTTCGTCATATTCCACACCTCAGCCATCTAAAAATATAACTAACATGACTAGCAGATATCAAAATTAATTAAAGAAAGCAACGCTTAAGAATCTACAACAGATGCAGTTACACTGTCTTACACACCAAATACGCGCAACAATGTGACCAAAGCAACGAATTAAAATTTCACAGCTACCAAATAAAATAACGATCGCTAACGAGTCAGAAAAAACCGCATCCTAATGAAAGTGTCACGACTTACTCATTGCCGACATTGATTCCATAAAATAAAGTTACGTACCAGTCTGTTTTCTGTTATCTCCTACCTGCTGCACCCGGTTTTTTTTTTTTTTTGTCACACTTTAAATTTCTGTAACAAGAACCCCCTTAGTGCGAGGTCGCAGGTTAAATCTTTGGTACGACTAATTTGAAAGTCTTGTGTTAATAATTATGACGTGAAAAATAGTAGCAGCTAATGACTCACCATGTACATCAGGAGGATCACATAAAATTACTGCCCAGCAGAAGTTGCAGAGATAAACCTTCTATGGGATGTATTACACTTCACAAAAAGGACATCGTCGACATTCAAGAAATTGTCAGAACAAACCATCAACATGCACATGAACAGAGAATGGAAAATGGCGTTCCACGGAGATCACAAAGTTTCACATCATCAAGATCGAACCGGACTGCTTAGGAGTTACAAACCATGGAGGACGTTCAGAAAGGTATCCACTTTTAAGGAATGCATATATAATCATACTGGTGTAACGGGGTGATGAGAACTGATGGAATGTGATAGTATGTAATCGAATGCGAAACTGTCTGCTTATAGCTTATGTGAAACTGGCTAAACTTTAATGCATAGTTAGACATAGTGCGATAATATGTGGTTCAGGCACGAAAAAAAAAAAAAACATCCAGAGTCTGAATTCGTCATGTTGTTCCAGGTGGTGTGATCTGCAGTGTCACGCACTTTTCAGGAGTGTAAGTATGCTTTAAAGGAGTATGATTCTTATACGGAGACCAAGAATCAAGCGGAAGCAAGTTATTTTGATCAGCTATGGCCCAAAAGTAGTACTCATACAGTAGCTGTATTTTCCTTAAGCCCATTTTCCCACTCTTGCTTGCTGTGACGTAAATATTCACTACTGCCCTTCCAAGATCACCCACATGAGGAGGAATCGTATGTGCCAGAGCACCTCAAATTCTCGAAGCACAGTAAATAACTTTCCAGCCAATTTATCATCCACATTAACGGACACAAAAATTGTATACAAAATGCAAGGCCTTGATGTTCGTTGATATTGATACGACTCCCTTGGTGCCTCTAATTTCCAGGGTTCCTTTCAAATGCATTTCCTCTTCAAATCCCGATTTGTCGAAACTGAGAAAAAATTCCTTACTGAATGATGGTATAAGTTTGTTTATCTGATCTACAAATTTCTGGGCCGATTCCACATCGTCAAGTTGATTGTTTGAAATTCCGTAATATTACGTCTCCCAGTTCCGCGGCACAATTTGAAGTTACGCAACGAACGACTGCTTCCCTTAAAATCACTGTAACATAAGTCCCCCGAAATTTGGTGTGGATAACCTAGTATGTTACCGTTAGGCATATTTTGTAAATTTCGTCGAGCATCCTTGAAACGCTCAAACATCTGTTTTTGTTTTTGTAACAAGTGCGCCTTGTCCTCTTTTTAATATCCGTTGTTTTTCTTACACACTACCCGGTTCTACTACTGCAAGCTTACTCGAAATCTATTCATAATTTTTTTTACTATGCTGTGGATGATTTTTCAAATACGTAAATATGTTTTAGTACCCGGCACTCGTTGGACAACGATTGTCCTTTATAGCGTTTCGCTATAGACGGGATTTGTGGCTCTCTGTCCAAGGGATGATTAACTACATCGCTCGATACCTGTTTCAGTATCACTTTCACTTGTTAAGCATGTATATGAAGATTGTATCTGTTCTTTCGGACACGTTTGAAACAACATCTTCATATAGTTAAGGCTAACCGGTCGTTGACCTTCTTCTGTGCTGGATGCACACGCATTGCCCGATCTCTTACGGGACTCGGTAAGATTGTCTGCCGCGAGTAATGAGTGTAGTGGGCAGGTGCACTACGAATGTAGTGTGTGGACATTAAGTTGGGAATGTGGGTCTCACGGGGAGCATGGAGGGGTTAATCCCTGCAGTCGCACTATTCTCCGTGCCCTCGGTGGCTCAGATGGATAGGGCGTCTGCCATGTAAGCAGAAGATCCTTGGTTCGAGTCTCGGTCGGGGCACACATTCTCAACTGTCCCCGTTCATGTATATCTACGCCTGTCGACAGGTTAAGGTCTTGATTTAATTATCATTTCATGTTAAGCATGTACCCTGTACTCCTCATGTACATTGTCCACACAGGCGAGCGTATACGACACGACACAAACCGCTGACTCATCTCGCAGAAGCGCTAATTTTCATTTGCCTCTTCCTGCTCAGGCTGTGAAATTCGTTGTGTTCCTCTCTGACGAAATGTCGATAACTTCTGTTGTAGATACAATGGAATATTTGCGTTGTGTGTCGTCCCCATTGCTCTGTTCTGTATTAACACCACTAGCACAGTAGCACGATTGTGAATTACTCGTCAACTAAGCAGTTCAAATACGCCCCGTAACCTCATGCTGTGCTCACCTGTGGATGCTTCCAGTCCCGCCACCTGTGCTATTAGACGGCTATATTCTGTTTGCATGGAAGACGCTGTATGAGGTACAAAATGCTGTAAAAACATCATTGGCTTTTTGTGACCTGGCATTCAGAGGGTTTCTTGTAAGAATTATAATTGAAAGTGGAGATGAAAAATTCTAGTTTAACACTCAAATAACTTAAGTGTTGACTGCCAGGTGACGTCGACCACCGCCCATATTTCGATAGGAGCACACCCTGCCATTCTCAAGGCACAACTGCAAGGAGGAAGCAATGTGCAAGGGAATTTTATACCTCGGTTCATAGAGGAGAAACAAGGAAGATACCACACACAGAACAAGTAACAGCAGAGTCAAGACAGCCAAAGACAACCAACATCAGAAATATCGATAGTGACTATAAATCAACAGGTCAGGTTGCACTAATTGTGTCCCTCTGTTTTTTTTATGAGAGAGAGCCGGATTCCAAGCAGCAGTTAAACAAAATCCATCATTTCTGTTTATAAGGTTGCTTGATAGTTTGATTTCAACAGCTTCCTTAATAACACTATCCCAATAGGTGGACGTGGAAGCCAGAATCTCCGTGTTGATGTATTTCATAGGATGACTGGTGTCAAGGCAATGTTCTGCAATAGCGGATTTGCTCGGGTGATGTGAGCGTGTGTGACGCTTATGTTGAATACACCGGTCTTGCACGGTCCTGATTGCCTGACCAATATATGACATGCCACAACTGAAAGGAATACGATAGACACCAGCCGTACGCAAACCAAGATCATATTTTACGGACGCCAACAGGGCCTTAATCTTAGAAGGTGGTTGAAAAACACATTTCACATCATATTTCCGCAAAATACGGCCAATCCTGTTGGAAATGCTTCCTGCTTAATGCAAAAAGGCCGTAGACTTAGGTGCCACTTCGTTGCTATCGCCACTCACCCGTTGCATAGAAGGCTGATAGTGCAACGCACGTTTGATGTGCCTCTCACTATAACCATTCTGACGAAACGTGACTTCGAGATGTGATAGCCCAGTTGCCAAACTATCAGAGTCTGAGATAACTTGGGCCCTGTGAACTAAGGTACGAAGTACTCCTTCACACTGAGCTGGATTGGGACAACTATCAGCTCGCAGATACAAGTCAGTGTGGGTAGGCTTCCTATAAACAGAACGTCCCAACGTACCATCAGTCTTCCTTCTGACCAACACATCAAGGAAAGGAAGGCATCCATTCTTTTCCACCTCCATAGTGAACTGAATATTCGGGTGGATTGAATTCAGGTGTTGCAAAAACCGCTTTAAATTCTCATTACCATGAAGCCAAACAAAAACGTATCGTCTACATATCTGAAAAACGCGCAGGTTTCAAGGTCGCTGACTCCAATGCACGTTCCTCAAAGTCCTCCATAAACAAACTGACCACAATAGGTTTAACACTGTCCAATTAAAACTATAGTTCCAAGGTCTGAGAATCCACAATTGCATTCGTTAATCAATGTTCAAGGGTGCTCACCTAGTCATGGCACTGGCCAGTGTGACGCCCTTTGTGTGATGGTTGATGGCAGCAATGTGCATGTGGGTTGTGTGGACGTGACGTAGCTAAAAGGAAAAGCATTGAAGCGGAAAATGGTACAGAGGTCGTTGCCAAGACCCTCAGGTAGAAGAGATCTTGGCAGGCTGCTTTGACATATAGTTTGTAGATGGTCCTCGTGGAGGTGAGCGTTGTGCACCATACAGCTGGGCGCCAGGATTCCTGGTAACAAGTGGCTGATAGGGCGACAAGCACACAGCGTCTGCAGGATGATGGCAAGTTGAAAGTGCTGCTACAAGGGCGGCACAAAGGGCTACAGTATATGAGTCTCATGACTACAGGCTACAGTGGGCTGGTGCGGCCATCGTGAGGCCAGCACCATTTTGTCGACAGGTTGGTCACGGAATGAGGCTAGTGGAGTATGTGACTAAGTGGCAGTAAGCAACATGATCTGCATCAGGGGCAGATACAGCAGATGAGCCACTTTGCTACAGGTTGCTGCAGCCTGGTGTAGCAATGACAAAGGTGGCCTGATGATGGTGATGGGTCAGCTACAGAGTAAGGTTGGTGGCGTGAAATGGGGCATATGAGTAAGTGGCATCAAGCAGCATGGTCCACAGCAAAGACAACTATAGCAGATGGGCTGCATGGATTCAGATTTCAGAGGGCTGGTCTAACCATGGCGAGCAAAGTGCGATGGTGGCGATGGAGGGGGCATGGCATGAGGTTGGTAGCGTCAAATGGGCACATGTGTGAGTGGCTTGAGACAGCATGGTCTATGGCACAGACAGCTAGAGCAGATGGGACACATGGCTGGAGGTCGCCATGGCGAGGAGACCACGATGCTGACAGCACTGTGGCTGGCAGCTAAGTTATGCACGGATGAGCAGCGTTCCACGGTGGGACTGGCATGGCAAGCAGGCAGGCAGGTGTTGAGGGGTGCTGGTGGTTGACCTGCAGCCATGGGGCATTCCTCTGGCCAGCAGCATGCCGTAACGATCATCACAGTACACTGATGCGCTCTGTCCTCCAGGGGAGGCACTGGCAAGCAGCTCACTTCCACGATGACAGTAGGTGACGGGCTTGTGCTCAGCTCACACACAGCAGTGTGGCTGCAAGTTAGACTCTGGCCCAGGCATACTGGAATGCGCAAACGACGTGCATCTCAGGCCACACAGGAAGACATGAACACTAAACGCCTGGCTTGCACAGAGTAACAGCAACAACTATTATAACTGGCCACAAAGTTTTGAATTTGAACCAAAATTTCATGGTCATCCTCCATACTGAACAATGGGTTAGATTCTGATTCTGCCACCAGATGTGCAGGATGCAGAACAGGAGCATCAGAAGGCAGGTGGGGAAATAAGAGCTTTAAATGAAGAATACTTGATCTATAGTCTTGGTTCTCAGAATATGGGAAAGGCTTCCCTTGGGGCACAGATAAAGGTTGATTACCAGTCTAGGTGTCTGGACAAAGAGATGAACTAAGTAGGTTGCTGGACAGGGGTTGTTTAGTTTTGTGAGAGTGGTGGCTGGTACTGGTGAGCAGGACCATGGGTGGACGGCAGGAGTTGTCCGTTCTTGCCGAAGTCTGTATCAGAAGAGTGAGTGGCAGCTGTGCTTTACCCATCAAGACTCTCCATCAACCACAGACATGACCCCCATATTCATGTCCCCCATTGGCTAAACGGTGGCATGGGTACGCTGGTTTGTTGTGCAGAGACGTCGTTGTGGGTCGTGTGATGTTGACTTTAGTAGCTTTCTCTTAAATGAATTGATTCTGTCCCTAAGAACACGTTTGAGTGACAGATAGGCATTGTTGAAATTATAATGCAAGAGAACTTGAGCCGGCCGGTGTGGCCGAGCGGTTCTAGGCGCTTCAGTCTGGAGCCTGGAGCCGCGCGACTGCCACGGTCGCAGGTTCGAATCCTGCCTTGGGCATGGATGTGTGTGATGTCCTTAGGTTAGTTAGGTTTAAACAGTTCTAAGTTCTAGGGGACTGATGACCTCAGCTGTTTGAGTCCCATAGTGCTCACAGCCATCTGAGAACTTGAGAGACTCAAAGAAAAATGAAATATGAAATTATGCATGAAATTTCCTTAATATCTGAAACAGGCTGGCCATTCTGTACTGAAATTAGGCGACAGTGTGGGAAAGAACTTGAACTAAACGAAAAACTATACAATTTGCACATGTACTACTTACATCTCTCTCTTCACCTCCCTCTGTCCCTCTTCCTCTGTCTCTCTCTCTCTCTCTCTCTCTCTCTCTCTCTTTCTATCTCTATCTGTGTGTCTGTCTGTCTGTCTCTCTATCCTCCTTCCTGATCCCCCTTCTCTCTCACTCTCTCTCTCTTACACACACACACACAAACACACACACACACACACACACACACACACACACACACACACACACACACGCACATAGTTAAAACTTTCCACACAAATTTTACTCAAGAATAATAAATATCACTGAAATGCAACTGAATGAAGTGGAAATATAACCGTCACAGACAAATTTATTAAATATGAGGTTAACAAGAACAAAATAACAAATGCAAATGTTAGTTATATTTTAACATCAGAAGGAAAAATGCTGTATCAATAACAGACTAATCAGCAAACTGATTGTAAAATCAGTAAATGATTTAATCAGAAACATGAAAACTTAGAGAAAGATACAGAAAAGTAACAGACGAGCACATTAAAGAAATAAAACTATAGGAAAGGGATTATCGAGGAGAAGTCACAATTACAAAAACGGGCAGAAGTTATATTGTAATGGTCACGGATTTAGAGTAATATATAGATAAAACAAATACGAATCATATAAGAAACAATATTGTTGAAGAACTAAAGTTTGTTGAACTATTGGTCGTCAAAAACTTACAAAAAAGATAAAAAAATCGTCAACACAACAACAGAGAAGCCAGGTCCAAAGTACATAAAGAAAATACCCCTATGAGATCAGTTAACAGTTTCAAGAATGATGCTACCTGCTACATGGAAAAGTTCACAGATTAACACTAACCTCAGCATTAAATACTACAGAGAAAACAGAAGTATATAAAGCTCCTTCACGTTAACCTAAAAAATAAAAGATAAAACGATCGGAAAAGAATAACTGACAGAATCCCAGAAACCTGACAAATCCAAAATACTGCTACAAATCAACTAATATGAATCATGAATTTAATCACAGTGCAAAACAACAGTCAATATGATAAATCATATGCTTACAGTGGAATGGAAACTGTTGTGCAGAACGTAGCGGAATAGGGTTTGGCTGGTGGTTGTGCAGCCATGGGGATGAATTTAAGTATTAAATTATTAAAATAAAATACATGTGAGCAACAGCATGCTGTTACACTTTCTGTAAATTAATATATCCTCCTGTAGCTCCTAGAAGTCCCTGAGCAGGGCTCAAACCAATCAGTGCAGCCGATATCTTTCACATAATTAATAGAATTAAAATCGAGCCTTTGCCATTGGATACGTAATCGTGTACTAACGTTCACAATTTACAGAGCATGGCCATTTGCCATAACCACTAATGACAATGGAGACAACTTCTGCAATTAAGCATAAGAATACCATATAAGAATATTGGTCTACTGCTACTACTTCCACTAGACAGTGACCACACAAGCTACCCACACACTACACCAAACCACTGACACAAATATCTTAAAAAATATAATATATTAACACACACAATTGATTCTGTAGTTCGAAGAAGGGAACTAATCGAAAATCTTGTTTTGTGAGTAAATACAAAAAAAAAAAAAAAAAAAACTTTCGTCTGTTCTTAATTCTAATTTTGTCTTAACCAAACAGCTACATTAGTTTCTTTACATTAGACTCCTATATCAGAACCTTAGGACGATGAATTGTTCTGAAGGAGGCGTCACAATATTAAAAACCGAGAATTTGTTCCCTTCTTCAAACTGATTATGAATTAAGCGCTAAAACTTCATATTACAACATCACAATCAGTTACATTTTCACAAATCATTTAAAAAATACGACATTTGTAAGAAACATCTATACTTCTCACAGGCTTTGAAAGCCTTATCTACGAAATTTATTCTGAAGACCATCAATGGGCTTCATTTTCCCCGCCCTCGCAGTAGCTGTTGTTGGTCACATCAACACCACCTCGCAAAGTGGCCTGTTCTGATATGGAATGTATGTAACTATCTTGGGTACATGTTGCATCTTCATATCTTGTATCGGGATTTTTTCACTGCACACGGTTTCTGATGGAATGTCGGGCATCCTGCATTGTTCTCTTGCAGTAAAGAAAATATTTTTCACCAAAATATCAGACAACGCAGATACAGTTAATTGACCGCTGCAGATGGAATATTGTAAGTGCCTGAACTTGTAAATCGAAAATGGGGACTTTTACAGGAACTTTGTTGATTAGTTGTGTAATTAAGGCCACCGATTGTTGAAATCCAGTGTATTTTCATCAGAGATTTGAGTAATATTGCATCTTATTTTCCTTGTGAATTGAATTAAATCAGTGTATTATTGTGGTATTTAAATTCTGTGTAGTCGTTTGATTTTCCTTTCCACAGTCCCAAAATTGCGATTATCGTGAAGAAAGGAGTGCCCTCGCTTTGGGAGGTACTAACGTATCACATATTTTTGTGAATCAACCAGTAGCTACGAATGCAAGGAGAAAGCACACTGAAGTGGTGTTAGAGTTTTGACCTTATCAGATGCCACCGAGAACATGAAGTTATTTAATCTCAGGATTCAAATTGTTCATTTGCAACAGCAGCATGCTACATACGAGGGCAGTTCAATAAGTAATGCAACACATTTTTTTTCTCGGCCAATTTTGGTTGAAAAAACCGTAAATTTCTTGTGGAATATTTTCAAACATTCCCGCTTCGTCTCGTATAGTTTCATTGACTTCCCACAGGTGGCAGCGCTGTACGGAGCTGTTAAAATGGCGTCTGTAACGGATGTGCGTTGCAAACAACGGGCAGTGATCGAGTTTCTTTTGGCGGAAACCAGGGCATCTCAGATATTCATAGGCGCTTGCAGAATGTCTACGGTGATCTGGCAGTGGACAAAAGCACGGTGAGTCGTTGGGCAAAGTGTGTGTCATCATCGCCGCAAGGTCAAGCAAGACTGTCTGATCTCCCACATGCGGGCCGGCCGTGCACAGCTGTGACTCCTGCAATGGCGGAGTGTGCGAACACACTCGTTCGAGATGATCGACGGATCACCATCAAACAACTCAGTGCTCAACTTGACATCTCTGTTGGTAGTGCTGTCACAATTGTTCACCAGTTGGGATATTCAAAGGTTTGTTCCCGCTGGGTCCCTCGTTGTTTAACTGAACACCATAAACAGCAAAGGAGAACCATCTGTGCGGAATTGCTTGCTCGTCATGTGGCTGAGGGTGACAATTTCTTGTCAAAGATTGTTACAGGCGATGAAACATGTGTTCATCACTTCGAACCTGAAACAAAACGGCAATCAATGGAGTGGCGCCACACCCACTCCCCTACCAAGTTTAAAGCCATACCCTCAGCCGGTAAAGTCATGGTTACAGTCTTCTAGGACACTGAAGGGGTTATTCTGTTCGATGTCCTTCCCCATGGTCAAACGATCAACTCTGAAGTGTATTGTGCTACTCTTCAGAAATTGAAGAAACGACTTCAGCGTGTTCGTAGGCACAAAAATCTGAACGAACTTCTCCTTCTTCATGACAACGCAAGACCTCACACAAGTCTTCGCACCCGAGAGGAGCTCACAAAACTTCAGTGGACTGTTCTTCCTCATGCACCCTACAGCCCCGATCTCGCACCGTCGGATTTCCATATGTTTGGCCCAATGAAGGACGCAATCCGTGGGAGGCACTACGCGGATGATGAAGAAGTTATTGATGCAGTACGACGTTGGCTTCGACATCGACCAGTGGAAGAGTACCGTGCAGGCATACAGGCCCTCATTTCAAGGTGGCGTAAGGCCGTAGCATTGAATGGAGATTACGTTGAAAAATAGTGTTGTGTAGCTAAAAGATTAGGGAATAACCTGGTGTATTTCAATGCTTTACTTATTCAACTGCCCTCGTACTTCGTCAGGAAATGTGGCCTACAGCAAAAACCATGACATCGCATTAGAAACTCCAAACAAACACGATTTTGAAACATGTAGCTTAGCTACTACATCAATAACTTATTCTTCATTTGCTTCAATGATGGATATGTAAACTCATACGTTCCAAATTAAACACAAAACAATGCCGTGATGCACTGAAAATGTGATGTATTAAAAAACTGAACAGCAGGTAGGACCACCAGCGCAGAGGGTGAACGAATTCGAAACTGCAGTGCGTCCCGTTCTTCAAACTGGCGAGTATATCCCTAGTCTGATTAAGCCAGCAGATGAGTAGGTTTTGTTTCTCCGTTTTTATAACTCATTTATAGCTCACAAAGTGTGTCTGTATGCTACCACACTTTTGGTAAAACAAAACAAACAAAAATCTATATTGTCCTCGGAGTCTTTCGCAACGGCATACATGAATAAAACGTTCTCGGTTTTCCAGCTACGTCAATTCAAATAAAATGCTCCAGCTTTCGATGGCCATCTCTGCCATCGTTGTCAGGAGTTCACTGACTGCGGGGCCTGCTTTTTTTTCCTTTATTGTAATTTCATTCCCCTGCCCCATATGGGCAGGGGTGGGCTGTCAGCGGCACAATCCGCCCCTCTTCAGCCGAGTGACACAACAACTAAAACAAGAATAAAATGATACATACATAAGGAGATAAAAAAGGGGAACATAAAGCAGAGAAAGGGGAGAAAATGGAGGTAAAAATACACAGACATGGAGACATTCATGGTGGACAGTTAAAAAAGTCACCAGAGAGTTAAAAAACACAGTTGGAGATTCTTAAAAAACAGAAGACACTGAATGCGCATGCACAGGTTAAAGGTCGGCCACAGTATTAAAAACACTTCGGAACAACACACTTAAAACCCACTCGGAGGACACACGACGAAGAATAAAACTGCCAGGTGGGACCTGCTGAGGGAAAGGTCAGGGAGAATGGAAAAGGAGGGGAGGGCATGGACCAGCTGGGGAAGTGGCGGGAGGAAGAGAGGAGGGGGCAGCAGTGGGTTCACAAAGAGGCAGGAGACATGTGGGGCGGGAGAGGAAGAGGGAAGACAGGGCAGGAGGGAGTGCAGAGACACTGAAAGGAGGCACAAGAGATGGTGGGGGAGTAGGAGGGGGAAGCCGCTCAGGAGGAGGGAGGAGGAGGAGAGGGAGCCCTGAGGAGGAGGATGGGGTTAGAGTTGGTAGGAAGGGTAGATGTCAGGGCGAAGCTCATCATCCGGTGCCCGGCCTGTATGGTCTCTCCCTTATATATGCATGATGACATAATCAGCAGCCAATCAGATCGATCCAATGGGGCGCGCGCGCGTAAGTCGACCCGGGCAGCTCGTGGCAGCACCGGTGACATCAGGTGGCGCCAGGGGCAGGCGCCACGTTTGAAACTGCCGCCCCCACGTCGCGCATCTGTCTCTGCTTTCTTTCGATGTCCAACGCCCGTCTCCATGCCTTGCTGAGTGTGTACCCCTCGTCTCTGTTAAAATTGTTTCTGTTTAATCGAATCTCGGCCGCTTCCTGTGGTGTCACCGCCAGACACCACACTTGCTAGGTGGTAGCCTTTAAATCGGCCGCGGTCCATTAGTATACGTCGGACCCGCGTGTCGCCACTGTCAGTGATCGCAGACCGAGCGCCACCACACGGCAGGTCTAGAGAGACGTACTAGCACTCGCCCCAGTTGTACAGCCGACGTTCATAGCAATGGTTCACTGACAAATACGCTCTCATTTGCCGAGACGATAGTTAGCATAGCCTTCAGCTACATTTGCTACGACCTAGCAAGGCGCCGTATTCAATTGATATTGAGATTCTATTAATGTATCATCAAGAGCGATGTTCTACAAATGTGGATTAAAGTTAAGTATTCCAGAAGCTACGTACTTTTCTTTATAGCATTCATTACGTATCCTGTTTCAGACCTCACGCCAGCCTGCATGAGTTTAAGTGCGTGCCTTTCGGCTTCCTCTCATTGTGACTAGGCTGTCTTGTCTAGACACAACACTTCCTTTATAACGGAGTCCCAATATGTAGAAGCATGAGCCAGCACTTTTGTATTTTCGAACTGAATCTTATGTCCGTTTTCTAGGCAATGCTCCGCTATGGCCGACTTGTCAAGCTCCTTTTGTTTTATATGGCGCTTGTGCTAAGTACAACGCTCCGCAACAGTGCGAATTGTCAGTCCAATGTACATGCTGCCACATTCACAGGGTACACCATACACACCGGACACTCGGAGAGCAATATCGTCCTTAACAGGGCGCAAATTATCTCGTATCTTGGGGGCGGGCCGGAACACTGGTTTTAGCCCATGTTTCTGCAGCAGACGTCCCAACTTACTGCCAGTTGCTCCACAGTATGGCAGGAACACAGTCGGTTTGGCCTCTTCTTCTGATTGACCAGCTGTCTTTCGTCGGCGGCCCTTGAAAGCGTTTGTGATGTCTGTTTTGCTATATCCATTTTCCACGAAAACACGTTTTAAGTTCTGCAATTCAGACTGTAGGTGATCGTCGTCAGAGATAATCTTGGCTCTATGAACCTACGTGTTAAGGACAGCTTTCTTGTGTACAGGGTGGTGGAAACAATTGGCGTTCAAGTACCGATCAGTGTCTGTAGGTTTCCGGTACACTGAGTGACCAAGCTGGCCTCGTGCCTTCTGCTCAACCAAAACATCCAAGAATGGTAGCTTGCTGTGCTTCTCCATCTCGACAGTAAATTTAATGTTGGGATGGACACCATTCATATGATCGACGAACTGCTGTAGCGTATCTTCACCATGAGGCCATATCAAGAAGGTGTCATCAACGTATCGTAGAAAGCAAGATGGCCGCAATGTCGCAGTTTGGAGAGTCTGCTCCTCAAAGTGCAACTGGAGACTGTGGTGATCCCATGGCTGTGCCGTCAGTCATCTCATAATATTCATCGCAGTACAAAAAGTACGTTATCGTTAGGACGTGACGGAACAACTTAATGATTCCAGAAAATCTATATTCCGGCACTTTCATTCTTCAAAGTATCTATTCAATTGCACATTCGCATTGAACAAATAAGAAGATGAATTCTTTGTACAATTGTGCCAACAAATGATTTAAGATAGCTGCGTAGTTTAAACAAAAGCATTCTCGACCAAATAGAATTGGCTGAGTTCACAGTGTGTAGTTTAAGAATCTAAACTTCTCTCACTCACTGTGCACACTTGCACGCTGCATGTTACATCAGCTACCACGTAGAACGTTGTTGCTGGCAAATACACCCAAGGCACCGCTCGCACAAAAGACAGTGCACCGTATCAATCTTAAAACCACCAGGGTACAACTATCAGCATGAAATTCACTCAGGTAGTACTTCAGCTTCTCGAGGATCTTGCACTTGGCTCTGCCAAGAACTCGCTCGTTTGTCTCCGTGTAACTTCTGACTGGATCCAGCAGTTCCCTCTTTTGAGGCACTACTTCTGGAGCAGTGCTTATTTGGCTGGCTGCGCGAGACTGGGACTAGGTGTGCCGCAAATTGCCAAATTCCCAGTGCAAAGCGCACTCTCACAGATAATAACAAATATCTATACAAATCGCATTGGAAAGAGAAATTTTGCAAAGATGACAGAACCAGAAAAATAAAGTCTTACACTGACATATACACTACATGATCAAAAGTATCCAGACACCTCCAAAAGCGTACGTTTTTCATAATAGGTCCATTGTGCTGCCACCTACTGCCAGGTACTCCATATCACAATGGTTCAAATGGCTCTGAGCACTATGGGACTCAACTGCTGAGGTCATTAGTCCCCTAGAACTAGTTAAACCTAACTAACCTAAGGACATCACAAACATCCATGCCCGAGGCAGGATTCGAACCTGCGACCGTAGCGGTCTTGCGGTTCCAGACTGCAGCGCCTTTAACCGCACGGCCACTTCGGCCGGCACTCCATATCAGCGACCCCAGTTGTCATTAGACATGGTGAGACCAGAATGGGGCGCTCCGAAGAACTCACGGAATTCGAACGCATTCAGGTGATTGGGTGTCACTTACGTCCTACGTCTGTACGCGAGATTTCCACACTCCTAAACATCCCTAGGTCCACTGTTTCCGATGTGATAGTGAAGTGGAAACGTGAAGGGACACGTGCAGCACAAAAGCGTACAGGCCAAACTCGTCTGTTGACTGACAGAGACCGCCGACAGTTGAAGAGGATCATAATGTGTAATAGGCAGACATCTATCCAGACCGTCACACAGGAATTCCAAATTGCGTCAGGATCCACTGCACGCACTATGATAGTTAGGCGGGAGGTGAGAAAACCTGCATTTCATGGTCGAATGGTTGCTCATAGGCCACACACCACGCCGGTAAATGCCAAACGACGCATCGCTTGGTGTAAGGAGCGTAAACATTGGAGTACTGAACAGTGGAAAAACGTTGTGTGGAGTTACGAATCATGTCACACAAAATGGCGATCCGATGGCAGGGTGCGGGTATGGGGAATGCCCGGTGAACGTCATCTGCCAGCGTGTGTAGTACCAACAGTAAAATTCGGAGGCGGTGATGTTATGGTATGGTCGTGTTTCTCATGGAAGGGGCTAGCGCCCCTTGTTGTTTTGCGTGGCACTACCACAGCACAGGCCTACATGGATGTTTTAAGCACCTTCTCGCTCCCCACAGTGGAAGAGCAAATCGGGGATGGCGATTGCATCTTTCAACACGATCGAGCACCTGTTCATAATGCACGGCCTGTGAGGGAGTGGTTACACGACAGTAACATCCCTGTAATGGACTGGCCTGCACAGAGTCCTGACCTGAATCCTATAGAACACCCTTGGGATGTTTTGGTACGCCGACTTCGTGCCAGTGCACTGACGTCGATGCCTCTCCTCAGTGCAGCACTCCGTGAAGAATGGGTTGCCATTCCTCAAGAAACCATCCAGCACCTGATTGAAAGTATGCCTGCGAGAGTGGAAGCTGCTGCGAGAGTGGAAGCTGTCATCTAGGCCAACACCATATTGAATTCCAGAATTACCGATGGAGCGCGCCACGAACGTGTATGTCATTTTGAGCCAGGTGTCCGGATACTTTTCATCACATAGTGTATACCGTGTGTCTCTCCTAGCAGTTGTCAGGCACATATTCTCCGGTGTTTCGTCAGACATCTGCACTGTCGTTTCTGCAGCGTGTAGCTGGAGTCAGTACTCCTCGTCACGTTTTTCATGCGATGCCCAGTCTCGACGGAAAGTATCGGCTTGTTTCCCCTTTAGAAACAAAATGATTTATTAGCGGAATTTTACGTGCTCATTCAATAAGGGGTTTCCTGATTCGTCTAGTTCAATATTTATTTTATGCATATGTATTTAAAAGGGTCAGTAAAACTCGAAGAATAACCATTACTCAAGCAGTTACAGGACTGGCCTGGTGTGTGCTGACTGCTCCTGCCAATCATGCAGTGGTGCTCAGTCGGTACTGTAGTACCGGTTATTGTTTGTGTTTTACTAACCTCGTTAATAAATATCGATAAAAATATAGCACTAGACCAGTGGTTCCCAATCTTTTCCACACCATTACCGCCAAGTGCAATCAGACAATAACTAGCACCCCTGCCCTAACCCCCTCCCACCACCTGACCTGCCCTGCCGTTTGTACCGCCGCCCTCCTCCACATTACCATCTTCAGCACCAAACTAAACTCTAGAATGAAAGACTTTCCTTGAAACACATTTATTTTTAAAATGACGAAAGATGAATGATACTTGGTTTGTGTGTATGTTTGGCGGGCGCGGGGGGGGGGGGGGGGGGGTGAGGGAGGGGGGGGGGAGGACAAGGTGTTAGAATGAATGACGAAGGAGTTCGTGGTGCATAACAAGTGTTACCCACAACTCCTTCTCAGATAAGAAAGCTAACTATCCGCGGTGAGGGCAGACACTTGTTACAATTCTCCCTTCCCACGCCCGGGTTCCCGGGTTCGATTCCCGGCGGGGTCCGGGATTTTCTCTGCCTCGTGATGGCTGGGTGTTGTGTGCTGTCCTTAGGTTAGTTAGGTTTAAGTAGTTCTAAGTTCTAGGAGACTGATGACCATAGATGTTGAGTCCCACAGTGCTCAGAGCCATTTGAACCAGCCAACTTGTTACAAAGCACAATTCCCTGGCATTATTACTGTCAATTGTACAATTGCTTGACGTGCACACTGCAGATCCATTTAAAATCAGCCAAATTAAAATGTGTGCACTGTTGTTACTGTTCGATTGATAGCTGCCCTCCTACTTCTGAATGGTCGGAAATTGGAAGACTTCCGACTGTTAATGATTTGCGTCGGACTTCAGACACTACAGTAATGCGCTGGCCATTAAAATTCCTACACTACGAAGATGACGTGCTACAGACGCGAAATTTAACCGACAGGAAGAAGATGCTGTGATATGCAAATTATTAGCTTTTCAGAGCATTCACACAAGGTTATCGCCGGTGGCGACACCTACAACGTGCTGACATGAGTTGACCGGCGTTGCCTAGTGAAACGTTGTTGCGATGCCTCGTGTAAGGAGGAGAAATGCGTACCATCACGTTTCCGACTTTGATAAAGGTCGGATTGTAGCCTATCGCGATTGCGGTTTATCGTATCGCGACATTGTTGCGGCGTTGGTCGAGATCCAATGACTGTTAGCAGAATATGGAATCGGTGGGTTCAGGAGGGTATTACGGAACGACGTGCTGGATCCCAACGGCCTCGTATCACTAGCAGTTGAGATGAAAGGCATCTTATCCGCACGGCTGTAAAGGATCGTGCAGCCACGTCTCGATCCCTGAGTCAACAGATGGGGACGTTTGCAAGACAACAACCATCTGCACACACAGTTCGACGACGTTTGCAGCAAAATGGACTATCAGCTCGGAGACCATGGCTGCGGTTACCCTTGACGCTGCATCACAGACAGGAGCGCCTGCGACGGTGTACTCAACGACGAACCTGGGTGCACGAATGGCAAAACGTCATTTTTCGGATGAATCCAGGTTCTGTTTACAGGAGCATGATGGTTGCTCTATGGCTCTGAGCACTATGGGACTTAACATCTATGGTCATCAGTCCCCTAGAACTTAGAACTACTTAAACCTAACTAACCTAAGGACAGCACACAACACCCAGCCATCACGAGGCAGAGAAAATCCCGGACCCCGCCGGGAATCGAACCCGGGAACCCGGGCGTGGGAAGCGAGAACGCTACCGCACGACCACGAGATGCGGGCATGATGGTTGCAACCGTGTTTGGCGACATCGCGGTGAACGCACTTTGGAAACGTGTATTCGTCATCGCCATACTGGTGTATCACCCGGCGTGATGCTAGGGGTTGCCACTGGTTACTCGTCTCGGTCACCTCTTGTTCGCATTGACGGCACTTTGAACGGTTAAGTTACATTTCAGATGTGTTACGACCCGAAGCTCTACCCTTCATTCGATCCCTGCAAAACCCTACACTTCAGCAGGATAATGCACGACCGCATGAAGCAGGTCCTGTACGGGCCTTGCTGGATACAGAAAGTGTTCGACTTCTGCCCTGGCCAGCACATTCTCCAGATCTCTCACCAATTGAAAACGTCTGGTCAATGGTGGCCGAGCAACTGGCTCGTCACAATACGCCAGTCAGTACTCTTGATGAACTGTGTTACCGTGTTGAAGCTGCATTGGCAGCTGTACTTGTACACACCATCCAAGCTCTGTTTGACTCAATGCCCAGGCGTATTAAGGCCTTTATTACGGCCAGAGGTGGTTGTTCTGGGTACTGATTTCTCAGGATCTATTCACCCAAATTGCATGACCATGTAATCACATGTCAGTTCTAGTTTAATACATTTTTCCAATGAATATCCGTTTATCATATGCATTTTTTCTTGTTGTAGCAATTTTAATGGCCAGTAGTGTAGTTGTAATACCAATAATAATAATAGCAATAATAACAGCGATTGTGGAATTACTGCTGTTATATCCTGTCAATTATTTCTTTTATGTCTTTGGAAGAGAGTAATGGTGCAGTTTCTGAACTACTGCAGGTCCTATCTATAGCTTCGAGAAGACGTTTTCTTCAGATAATTAGCATTTGTTACGTGTATGTCTCGCTTTTATCATCAGCGATGTACGGGACAGAGCGCAACGTATGTGTGTATTGGTCTATGTGAGGAACCTGTACCCTCCACCGTATTAATGCAGCTAATTGAGAAACAATAATTATTGATAATTTATATAGTCAGTATTACATTCTTACAAAATTGTGATAATAGTAAGAATATTTTGCAAATGTTCACGCGAGGTAGCCGCGCGTTCTGAGGCGCCTTGTGTCGGTCTGCGCGGCTCCCCCCGTCGGAGGTTCGAGTCCTCCCCAGGGCATTGATGTGTGCGTGTAAGTTAGTTTACGTTAGATTAAGTAGTGCGTAAGCCTAGGGGCCGATGACCTCAGCAGTTTGGTTGTATAAGACCTTACCACAAACTTCAAAATCTTTTGAAAATGATTTAGTTTCAGTTTAGAAAATTTCATTTACCCCTCAGGGGTAATTACCCTCACACTAACCTGGATCAGCTCTATAGAATGGGTACTTGGAATTACGCTTTAAGTATCATTTTGTTTGTAATGGGAAACAAAAAGCGACACTTCTTGTCGACGCTGGCATGGAATGCGCGATGAGCGCTATTTGTTTTGAGTTGACCCCTGCTAAACAATGAGAAAATGATATTGGTGATATCTGCTTTCCCAGCCGTTTTGTTAGTTTACGAGACCGGAGCCGCTACTTCTCAACCAAGTAGCACCTCACTTTGCCTCACAAGGGCTGCGTGCACCCCGCTTGCCAACAGCGCTAGGCAGTGCTT
This sequence comes from Schistocerca cancellata, assembly GCF_023864275.1. Taxonomy (NCBI): domain Eukaryota; kingdom Metazoa; phylum Arthropoda; class Insecta; order Orthoptera; family Acrididae; genus Schistocerca; species Schistocerca cancellata. Next base: position 856,455,748 of record NC_064628.1, read on the forward strand.
ATCTTCAGTGATCTGACGGGAAAAGGTATTACCATTGCGGCAAGGCCGTTGGCCCTGCACTGGTTTTCAGTCACTTGAAATATGTCTCCTATTGGTCAAAGAACAGTATGAATTATCAATGATATGCCCTATGTGTGTGTGTGTGTGTGTGTGTGTGTGTGTGTGCGTGTGTGCAGAAATTAGAGGAATGCCTTCAGTTGGAAACAGATCAGTAAATGTAACAGACTTATTTGTGTTCCAATTTGATTCTCGCCTCCATGTCCATTGTGCACTCCTCTTGTTGTTTGATTCCAACCTTTTGCTCCAGATCACAGGCTCCGCTCCACCACATGAACCAAAATGGTAATGGTATTCACTGGATCTCACTGATGTATCGTTAAAAACCCCACATATTTCTGAATGTGTAATTTCCGATTTTTGAAAATACATTAGAAATTAAACATTTTAAAATGTGTTTCCATGTTTCATTTCTGGTTCAGGAGAGAGTTGGTGGTGACTTGAAAGGCAATGAATTTGTATACCGGTAATTGTTTTGAAGACAAATTACCGAACAACATTACTCCCCCCCTTTGAGTAAGGACTACCACATTTGCACATTTGACACAGTGTCATTCCCTTACGGTCTTCACTGTACTGGTAGATAGGACAGCTTGGCTGTGGAAGTGGAAGGGTATCCCACAACATAGACAACAGTATTCACAATTACAACCACCCAAGCTTTAATGATCTTCCAGCAATAAAGGCTCTTAACAAATGTCAATTAAGCAGGGACATAAACTTGGTTACAAACATATGTTAACCTTCAACCAGTGAATATCCCCAATAAAGAATTACCAATCAATAAAACGTAGATAAAGGACTGCTTTACAAGAATGCTTACATTAAGTAAAATCATGAAAGCTAAGTTACCAATTTTATGTTAAGCTTCAGCAGGTGAATAACCTCAATAAAGAATTCTCATTTAAATAAAACATAGATAGGAAAATGCCTTACCAAAATGCTTGAATTCTATAAAATCATGAAAAGCTGAGTTACAACTTTTCTCACAAAATACTTAGGAATTTACAGCAAATAAACAAGTTTCATCTGTTTAACCAGAAGGTAACTGCCAAGTCCAAGCGACCGTAGCCACTCAGAGCGGACGACCGCCCCAACGCTGGTCATCAACCGACATCGTCACGGCCCAGTGGCCACCGTGCTAAAACAGACTAACGTTTCGGTAAGCGACCGACAGCAACAGAGGAGTAACAGTGACTGAAAGTCGGCGTACGCCTTACGAAACACGGCACACCCTGAAGCGGGAGCAAGCACAGTTGACTAGCGGCCACACAACCACGAGCAAACAAATCTCCCGCCGCCCGTACTAACGCGGGAAATGATAGCGAGCGACAAGACGCCACGCGCAAAGCAGCAACCGTGCCTACCCCTCGACCACAGGATGTGCCCTGTCTCCTTGTCTATGGTAATACGATTTATAGAACACAAGAAACTATTTAATAATGGCATTAGTCCAACGCAAGATCAGTTAACAGTTAGGTCCAGTAAAGATTTACCAACGGATTTACCTTCAAACCAACATCCGGACCACTGGAGGAAATTAGTAAATTTGGCATAAGTTTCCACCAGACCGATAAACAAGAAATCAAATTAAACAGTTGCCAAATTGCAGTCAGGATACGCAAGCCCTTCAAGACCTTGCTATCTTACTCACAGTTATAATTAACGGCGAAACTTACACAAATGAATGACAAGAAATTCACCATTGAAAGCAAAAAAACAACACACCACAAAAGTTAAATTAATTAACTTGCAGACGAACCAGTCACTGAAAGCTCAGTTCCACAAGATTAGGACTAACCTCACTCGGCAGCTATACATTTGTGTGCGTGATAAGCAGGTTGCCCAAACAGGACTCCAAAACCCAAAACAACAGGTCACACGTTAGCTGTCTTGTTCTCGGATACTAGGCACCACCGGGCTAAGGCAATCGCGACGAAAATTACAGCTGCCTGCAGCAAAACAAATTAGTCAGGATGCATGAATGTAAAGCACAAGCCACTGTTCAAGCCGGAGCGTAACCTTTTCAATGCACATACGGACAGAACAACACACGTGGGCATAAAGGGAGCAGCAGATGCGTACCAAGCAACTATACTGCGCCATATACGACCCACGTCACGTCCACAAACCGGAGCACTGCTCCCGGAGCTGGTGTCTGCTCGCTGGACTGCCGAACTCTGTGTCCCCCGGAAAGCGATGCTGACTGCCGCCTTGCTCCACGCTCCCTTCTCGGCCGTGCACAACAACTCTTCTCTCGTCGCCTCAGAGTGCGGCCGCAGTGTCCGTCTCCCCTGCTGTCCGCCCCAGACCCCCGTACTCGCACTCCCTCCCTCGTTAGGACCCGCTCAGACAGGAGGCGCTCGCGATCGCACATAGCGCCAACCTCAACCAGAGGAGTAATCGATAGCGTCTTGCGCCCGACAGCCGCGCCGCGGCTCATTCACATTATCATTCGCTTACAGTTCTAGGAACTTGTACATTAAGACCATATTTGTGCAAAGTAAATAACAACATATTAAAGCAGCAATAGATTCATGGATGAAACCTGGTGGATTTACACCATTTCAATTATGTTTTAATCCTGTTGAAAAATATTTATTTTCCATCACAGACCACTTCTTCATTTCTCACTCAGTGCCTCACAAAAGAAGTGAAGCACCGAAAAGGAAGGAGGAAACGAATTGAAAATTCATGAGTTGAGGGCTTTGTGAACTTACTGCAGTGACTAAAAAACAGAGTCAAATTTTCCAAAATCCTGGAAGTGTTAGCCCATTTATCAGAAAGGCGTTACGAGCACTCAGTCCTGGATGCATGCATTGGTTCTATTGCCGTTGTATCCGAGGCAAGCTGACCTACAGATGTTGTAACTGCTCCTCTATCTCCTGGCCTGCCTCGGGCATGGATGTATGTGATGTCCTTAGGTTAGTTAGGTTTAAGTAGTTCTAAGTTGACATCCGAGCTTGCCCAACGTGTGTTCTGTCAGGCAGAGATATGGGTATCTCGTTGGCCATAGGAGTACCTCATCAACATGCTTGGTGCTTCACTTTGTCAGAAAATTAGGCAAATTTAACGTACTAGTAGTTTAATTCGTCCACATAGTAGGTCTGAATGGTGTCTTCCGAAACAGGTTCCTTACACTCTAGTCCTATCAGTAGAAAACAGCTGTGGAATGAATCCAGTGCACCTCACGAAACACAGAGGAGCGAACGAGCATCAGTAAACGATAATTCTCTCTGGTGTCCTGTGGCTGATTCTAGTTTTTTGTTAGGCAATACAACAGTCTGCAAACCACATTTCTCAAACGGTTTCTGGATTTTGTCCTAGATTACTAGTTGTATCCAGTGCTTTAGTTTTCAAATTATGTTGCAGAATGCATTAACAATGAGGTTCTACGTATGTTACACAGGGAAGGAGGAACATTCAGCAAGTGCCTGATGTACAACGGAAGCGCCCTGGACGCTGCTTCCGAGGTGCCCTGCCAGCACGGCTGGGAGTACGACGACACGTGGTACACTCAGACGGTGCCGTCAGAGATGAACTGGGTCTGCGACGACATGCACATCGTCAGTGACGTCATGTTCTACGCACAGAACATTGGAGCAGTCCTGGGACTGCTGTTAGGCTACATGGGTGACATGTAATTAAAAAAAATCCTTCTATTCTTATTATCTTTGTATTTTCTGTTACCATTTGGTCTTAAAGGATATGAACAATCCCTGTTTGTCAGTACAAGAACGGGTAGTGGCATTGCGATCGCCCGTACACCAGAGCGCTACATCTGACTGAAGGGAGCAGTGAGCCACTTGGAGAGCTGGCACACGCTGAGTTGTAAGCTCACAAACAACCAGCAGAAGTTGCCGCCAGCTCTCCATGCAACCACGTGGCGGTAGGAATAATGCACAGTACGTCCATGAAATGCAGTTCATATTTAGGGAGGAACCTTTACTTGAAGGAAAATGACTTCCTGCAAAGGAGAAGAAGATTCACTGAGGTCAGGCTGAAGCAGGTCTTATCTGAAAAATCCCCCCAGATGTCTGGCAAATGTTTTATGAGTGCGTGCATGGCGAGAACAGGGCCCTAGGGTGTCGCGTTATTTCTTGCTAGCCAGTGCTGATATTTAACTCTCTGACTATACTTTTTCTTCGAATTCTTGTGGAGCAGCCACAATTGTATTTTGAAAATTTCAGTAGCCGCACAACAGCTGCTGCATCATAAATATTTTTATTGCCTACACGACTGATTTCTGAAGACTAAAATTCTGTCATCTGGAGTATAAAAAAAGAAGAACGTTTTACCGATTGAGGTAATCTCCCCCCTCCTACCCCATCCCCCCCTTCTCCCCCAGCGTTGTCATGGAACGAAAATTTCGGTCACACAGCATGGGTTAAAATGGCTCTGAGCACTATGGGACTTAACATCTGTGGTCATCAGTCCCCTAGAACTTAGAACTACTTAAACCTAACTAACCTAAGGACATCACACACATCCATGCCCGAGGCTGGATTCGAACCTCCGACCATAGCGTTCACGCGTTTCCAGACTGAAGCGCCTAGAACCGCACGGCCACAACGGCCGGCTTCACGCAGCATGGGAACTGTTCATGGCATCCTTGGTCACCCATTTGCAATTCAGGTGCAGAACTTTACATCAATGACAACACTCGAACGGGAGACGACCTCAGTCAGTTAAGAGTTTTTTTTTTTTTTTTTTTGTATGGGGTGCCATTGGTTACACGTCTCTGTCACCTCTTGTTCGCATTGACGGCACTTTGAACAGTGGACGTTACATTTCAGATGTGTTACGACCCGTGGCTCTACCCTTCATGCGATTCCTGCTAAACCCTACACTTCATCAGGATAATGCACGACCGCATGTTGCAGGTCCTGTACGGGCCTTTCTGGATACAGAAAATGGTCGACTGCTGCCCTGGTCAGCACATTCTCCAGATCTCTCATCAATTGAAAACGTCTGGTCAATGGTGGCCGAGCAACTGGCTCATCACAATACGCCAGTCAGTACTCCTGATGAACTGTGTTATCGTGTTGAAGCTGCATGGGCAGCTGTACTTGTACGCACCATCCAAGCTCTGTTTGACTCAATGCCCAGGCGTATCAAGGCCTTTATTACGGCCAGAGGTGGTTGTTCTGGGTACTGATTTCTCAAGATCTATGCACCCAAACTGCGTGAAAATGTAGTCACATGTCAGTTCTAGTATGAATACTCGTTTGTCATCTGCATTTCTTCTTGGTGTAGCAATTTTAATGGCCAGTAGTGTATAATTACGGCGAGGATGGCAGCTAATGTCTTCAATTCCTTTGTGTCTTGACACATTTTACAGAAATATCTGGGAAATGGAATATTTGTGAAGCAAGCGGATATACGCTGGTTGCAGGTACGGACGTCGCCCGCTGCAGTTGGCCTGCGTGGTGATGCATGTCGTCAGCAGGGTGGCGATGCTGTTCACGCCGTCTCTGCTCCCGCTGTTTGTCGTGGCGGAGTCGCTGGTGGGGGGCGCTGTAGGCGTAATGCTGGAGTCGGCGGTATCTGTAGGTGAGTAGGGGAAAACAATGTGTTGCAGCAACGCGAGAGCGACGTTTAGAAAAACCTTAAGAAGTATTTTTCATAGAAAGAACGGGAAACTACTCTGACAGAGGGCTTCTCCTGTTTCTTTACTCTTTTCTTCTTTGATAACTGTTCTCGAGCTTCCATCCGGACCGCGTGGTCATATGTCCAGGAGCTTCGAGCTGAGAACTACACTCATGCTCATAAATTAAGGATAATGCTAATACATGGTGAAACAACTCTCTCGTGGGCGGTCTGCGGTTTTAAATGACCTCGGGGTATGACCATGCGGGTTCATTTGACCTGCGGTCGGCGCTCGATGGCGCTGGCAGCAGTCCGCATACACAGAGGTATGTTGGTGCATTTCAGAGTATGGGGCAGCGAGTAAGTGTGCAGACGTGTTCAGACGTGCTAGTGGTGTGTTGAAGATGGCTCAAATAGCACATATTGATGACGTTATGAGGGGTAGAGTACTAGGGCAACTGGAGGCTGGTCAAACACAGCAGGTCGTATCACAGGCCCTCTGTGTGCCACAAAGTGTGATCTCAAGATTATGGCAACTATTCCAGCAGACCGGAAACGTGTCCAGGCGCTACAGTACGGACGTCCACAGTGTACAACACCACAAGAAGACCGATATCTCACCTTCAATGCCCACAGACGGCCACGCAGTACTGCAGGTAGCCTTGCTCGGGACCTTACCGCAGCCACCGGTACTGCCGTCTCCAGACACACAGTCTACAGACGACTGAACAGACATTGTTTATTCGCCCGGAGACCTGTAAGGTGCATTCCCCTGACCCCTGGTCACAGGAGGGACCGTAAAGCCTGGTGTCAAGAACAGAGTACTTGGTCACTGGAACAGTGGTCCCAGGTTATGTTCACGGACGTCCAGGTGTAGTCTGAACAGTGATTCCGGCCGGGTTTTCATCTGGCGTGAACCAGGAACCAGATACCAACCCCTTAATGTCCTTGAAACGGACCTATATGGAGGTCGTGGTTTGATGATGTGTGATGGGGTTATGATTGATGCACATACACCCCTGCATGTCTCTGACAGAGGAACTGTAAGAGGTCAGGTGTACTGGAACATCATTTTGCACCAGTATGTCCGCCTTTTCAGTGGTGCGTACAGTGGGTCCCACCTACCTCCTGATGGATGATAACGCACGGCGCCACCGAGCTGCCATCGTGCAGCAGCACATCGGAACAGAAGATATCAGGCGAATGGAGCGGCCTGCCAGTTCTCCAGACCTAAACCCCCTCTTTGTTGACCTATTGCTACACGTCTTCAAACCACTAGTACTCTGCAGGAGCTCCGACAGGCACTGGTGCAAGAATGGGAGGCTATACCCCAGCAGCTGCTCGACTACCTGATCCAGACCCGTTGTGTGGCCTTTGTACGTGTGCATTGTTATCATATCCCGTATTGATGTGGGGGTACATGCGCAGGAAACAGTGGCGTTTTGTAGCACATGTGTTTCGGAGTGGTCTTATCAACTTATCACCAATACCGTGGACTTACAGATCTGTGTCGTGTGTGTTCCATATGTTACTATGCTATTAGCGCCAGTTTTGTCTAGTGCCACGTTGTGTGGCACCGCATTCTCCTTTTATCCTTAATTTATGAGCGTGAGTGTAGTTGGCGAGGCACTGAATGTCGTGTGAACGCTGCTGCTGCCCTTATGTGGCCGAGCTACCTTCTGCGAAAACACTGCTACTCACTACGGTGCCTTATATGGTAATTTTATCGTTGCGAGCCCGCATGAGCCTTCCAGTAGCCGGATTCCAAGGTGTGTTCAGCTGCAGAGTGGTCTTTATTAAGGGTGTTGTCAATCTTTTATGACGCTACTCCAGAAATTATTGATCCGTTTAATAACAGATGTCTTGTCGAATGCAATTCGGTGTACATTTTCTGTTTCCTGCTGTCGGTGATTTCTCAGGATACCGCAGGCGGTAACACCTCTCGTGTTCCACAAGGCGCTGTTTAATGGTACGCACAGTGTATCCGACGTAAATGTGCCCACAACTAGACGGCATTGTATGCACGCCTTGCGTTGGAAGGCTTACATCGTCTTTCAGCGGGCTCATGAGCTGTCGAATTTTTGCTGGAGCCCTGAAGACCTGACTATTATATTACTTGTGATATTAAAAATTTGTAGACTGACAAATAACATTGTAAATTTAATAAAAGTTCATCCGATTACACGTATTCTTCTCATTATATCAATTATAATATAAATAGTAAAGAAAATGTCTATGTTGAAAATAAAAATAACTGACGAACGGGACTCGGCTGACGCCCCTTCATGATGAAAATGGCCACTCACAGATGTATGTTTGACGACGGAAAGTATCTTGCGATTTTCTCAATAACGCTGGAGAAGTACGCGCTACTGCTTACACATTTTGTTGTCCTCGTGGAGTACTACGAGTGTATGAAGTTTCCAGTAAATCCGCGTTCCAGACGTCGTGGCCTCCCTTTGTAAGTGCTAAGCAATGCTCTAGGCCGCGTATAGAGCGACGCCGCTGGACAGTCGGTGGTTGGAGACGAATTGTTTGGAGTGATGAATCACGTGATACCCTGTGGCAATATAGTGGAGGGGTTTGTCTTCGGCAAAATCCTACTGAACGTTACCTAAGATCATGTGTAGTGTCTACAGTAAAGAACCCTGCAGTTGGTGTTATGATATGGCAATGTTTTTAGTAATTACTGTCTACTGCTTTTCCTGCGCTTAAGAAAACAACACTAAATTCGGTAGCATATCAACTCATTTAACAGCACTGTGTACTGCGCATGGTACAGGGCCACTTAGGAGACGTTATTTGTTTGGATTAGCACGACAACGCACCCTGTCACAAAGCAGCATCTATGAGGCAATCGTTTGTCGACAATAACATTCCTGGAATGGACTGACCTGTCCATAGTCCATTCCTGAACCTAATGGAACACTTTCCAGGCGAGTCAGAACGTGTGCTTCGCTTAAGACTCCAGTGGCCAGCACCTCTTTCTTAAAGTGGAGAGGCCTTGCACTGCACTCGACATCAAATGGGCAAACGGATGTAGTCAGTACGACTACACGTAAAGAAACGGTGGCAATTGACGAGGATAAAACAAATAATAACGCCGAAAGGGAAAACGCTACAGTTAGAAAACCACTCAATATGAAGCAGCTGTATGAAGACATGATGGTATTTATTGAAAATGAATTCTGTGGGAAAAAGATGACACAGCCCAAGAACAAGCGGACTAAAAGTGGAATTACCGGCAAAAATATCGCAATGCGCTATAAAGCAGGCCTTATTAACTGGCAGTGCAGTTCGGAACACCTACAAAAATAAAACGAGAGAATATTAACGAAACTAGAGAAAACACGCAGATGTGTGGTACTAACAGAGCGACCAAGTAGAGATGCAAGCAAAACAGCTCCTGCAGCTGAAATCGCAGCAGAGCAAGCAATCGAACAAAATGTTTTGCTCATAAAGTCAAGAACAAATGAAGAGGCAAAGACAGTGCAACAAAAGCTGACGAACTTAATGAAGCAGACCAAAGAGAAAATTTGTAATCGTCTTCGAAATTGCTACATGAAGGGTCACGAAAAAGATAATCAACAACAAAAGGGTGCAAGAGAAACTGATTTGTGAATAGCCTAAGATTAAGAGACCTTTAATGATTGTGTACCACATCCCAGTGGACACAAATGCAAAGACACCGAAAGACTCAATACACTTGAAGAACCCTGAAGATGAACTGCCCAAGGAAACCTTCCGAAACGGCTTTACAGTCCATTTCAGGACAGAACCAGTGGGAAGAAAAGTGGTCCATCAAGTTACTGAAATGAGAGCCCCCTGGTTATAACAGCACTCGTGAAGCGACAAAAAGTATGTCTTGGATTTCATTCGGCTTCAGTGAAAGACTTTCTAGTAGTGAGGAGGTGTTTTGAACACCAAGACCTTGGTCATCTGGCAGAACATAAAACATTATGATAAACAATTAGTAATTTGTGGACATTGTGAGTAAAAAGGCCAGATCAGAAAATTCAGCATTGAAAACAAACAAGTGGCAGTGTGTGTACCATGTAAATACAGATGTAAAAATACACGAGGAAGAGAGTGATTAATGTTACACATATCAAATCCTCCTAACAATGAAGAATTTTAAGAACGAATTATGGAGAGGCGTCTCATACCATTAGAAAGCAATGAGCACTCTAATGGTACCATAAAGTGTGTTCTATGTAAGGAACATAAATCACCAAATAGGAGGAGGAGGGACGACGAAAGAGCAAGAAATTTCTGCCAATAAGTGGACAGTAAATACCATAGAAGAGAACATGTGACACAGACTTGCGAAAAATCAGGAGAAAAGTTTTCGGAGAAAATTTAAAACTATGTGATATAAGACAGAAGCAAGAACACAGACGGTTATAGGAGTGACATTATACTGTAAGTTATCAGGATTTATTGATAGAAACTGGGTAGTTCTTGGTAGAATGCGACAGCACAAAACCTGAGGAAAATACTGCACTGCCTAAAGAAGTAAAAGATGATTCTAGAATGCAGGGTATGAATCAGCAACAAAAACAGTACGAAACCCGGAGACAGTTCATATAGAAAATAAGCATCTACTGCAGAGAAGTAAACAATAAAACACAGAGCGAAACAGATCTGCGACACATTTATAAAAGTGTAGTGTAATGGCGACTTCTGCTACAGAATGTATCAGGATGACCAAATGTAGCAGGGAGACACCAAATGCAGTGGGTGGGTGCCAGGAGGTGCCGTATTAAAATTCGGTGAGAACTTTCCCAAATGATTTATTGTTTCAAACTACAGTGTCCTCGTTCACCTCTGTCTGCGTCACTGGGCCCCGCAGTGCTGAGGGAGCACCCGAGCAGCCTGTGATATACAATGCTGTGTCGTGCTGGCCTTGACTGGCCCGCTGCGTTCTGATGCTGTCAGGATGGGTGCACCAGCAGCTGACTCAGCGCCCATCATCCTCGATATCTCCGTGCTGCTCTGCCAGGAGCCGTAGGCCATTCCCACTGTTGCTTCTTCGTCACTGGCATAGCTGAGATCACAGCGGCAAGCGCCAACGATCCGGCGTCCGAATCTGTGACCCTCATCTTGGGATGTCTCCGGCGTTTGTTGCTGGCCGAGACGACTGCCTGCGGTACCGAGCAAAACAGTGGTGCACCACTGGCTGGCTGTGGACGCCACGTCGGCCTCAGAGGGTCGAACTAATGATCTGCCATGGACTGGGACACTCGCACTCCATCTGTTGCTGCGTGTAGCCGGTGGTGTGACATGCCTCGTCATCCATGAGAGCTGCCACACTTGAACGAATCTCGTTGGAAAACGACACCCATTTGTATGTGGCTGTGCACCTCTGTTTTGCTAATGTGCCGCTCCAAGTCACATATGCACCACAATTGGGTTGCGCCAGTGGGCCCCTTTTGCCTGTAGTTACGCCGTGCAAACCGCTGCATTTACTCTTTTCAGCGGTTCGACGACTCCTTACTTTGCAACCGCTGTTCAGTGTAACTTACTGCACTCTGGCCTGCACCTGGCTGTAGCTTGTGCTCAGAAATGTTGCACCGAATCTAACTTTCATATCTTAAACTGTGGTGCCGCTACATTATTCCCCTTTTTGGAAAGACCCAGTCCCTGGGTCGACCCTTAACTAGCTCTTAACTTGTCTGGGTCAGCACCTATTTCATATTCCCTTACTACCAGAAAACTTAAATGTGACCTAGTGCCCTTGAAACACATTACATGAAACAAAACGTAAAAATTCCGTACTGGACGACCACTGCCTGATCAACCCCTTACCTACTCACCTCACGCCCTCCGTATGCAATGCACTGGGACTTGGACTACCCTTGGTTCCCTTTTGGAATTAGCTCTCCACCTGATCAGAAAGTAAGCAACACACAACAAAGTTAAGGCTGTGATGACACTTGGCACAGAGGTGCTCAAAATGATTGTAATTTGCCTTTTTGTATTTCCCTATACTGAGCGACATGTTGATCAAGCTGTTCAGCTGATATGCGCCCCTCCTACCCTAAAATGAACTGGTTTACGGATCTCAATCCATCATTTTATAATGTGATGTTGATATAATACACAGTGATTTTTACATGTTCACGACCTCTTGTGAGGAAATACATCACACATAAATCAGTTTGTACATACATTTTATAAGGAAGCGGAGAGACGATTTGGTAATGATGGCTCATTGTTCTCACCATCATAAGCTTTTAGTTCCCTTTTGTTTAGTCACAAGCACTGGCAATTATTGCGTTGGTAGAACACCATTGGTTCGCCTTGTCAGTGTCTTACCTGTGCGGCATGAAACGAACAAAGAAAACAACATTTTAGTACAAACGTTATATGCAAAGCACGTAATTAAATATTACATTTCACTGCCTGCCTGGTGTGTTGGTCAAGCAGGCACTAAAGATGGTGCATTTAGCTAATATCTGGAACACCATATATTCCTCACCCTAAGCCGAGCGATCTTAAGTTTGATTTTAGAAGTTCACCATTGGGAACAAAGATTTGATACATTTTTTGACGAAACTGACTATCTTCTCAGTGAGGACTGACGGCGTCGATAACTGGTCGTTTCGCAAATTCATCGCCTTTATATTAATAATAGTAATGAATGACTAACATCCGTTTGTCACTTACTTTGTGACGTTTATGCAGTTGCTTAGCAAAAGTTTTTAATAATGTTTTCTAGATAAATCTACTTTAAAAGCCTCATAAAACTAAGTTTCATGTAACTTTCCACTGAGTGTCTTTAACATTAGTTAGCCTTCGATCTCTCTCTCTATCCCTTATACGAATACACGAGGCAATATTAACTGTACTACTTAGAAGACAGCTTAACGAAAGGTGAACTACATTTGCAGCATTTGTAGATTTGAATAAACCTTTTGACGATGCTGGGTGGAATACTCGCTCTAAATTTCTGAAGGTAGCAGGGGTAAAATACAGGAAGTGTAAGGCTGTTTACAATTTGTACAGAAACTAGACGGCAGTTCAAATGGCTCTGAGCATTATGGGACTTAACATCAGAGGTCATCAGTCCCCTAGAACTTAGAACTACTAAAACCTAACTAACCTAAGGACATCACACACATCCATGCCCGAAGCAGGATTCGAACCTGGGACCGTAGCAGTCGCGCAGTTCCTGACTGTAGCGCCTAGAACCGCTTGGCCACCCTGGCCGGCAGACGGCAGTTATAAGAAACAAGGTGCATGAAAAGGAAGTAATGGTTGAGAAGGAAGTGAGGCAGGGCTGTAGCCCATCGCTGATGTTATTCAGTCTCTACAATGAGCAATCAGTAAAGTAAACCAAAGAAAAATTTGCTGTAGGAATTAAATTTCAGGGAGTAGGAATAACAACTTTGAAGTGTGCCGATGATATTGTAATTCTATTAGAGACAGCAAAGGATTTGCGAGAGGAGTTGAACGGAATTGACGAGAAGGATATAGGATTAATATCAACAAAAGCATGGTAAGGATTATGGAATACAGTCGAATTAAATCAGGTGATACTCAGGGAATTAGATTAGGAAACGAGACACTTATAGATGGGTTTCGTTATATGGCAGAAAAATGACGGATGATGGCAGAAGTAGGGGTTAAAAAATCTAGACTGTCAACGGCAAGCTTTCTGAAGAAGAGACATTTTTAACATCGAATATGCGTTCAAGTGTTAGGAAGTCTTTTCTGGAAGTATTTGTGTGGAATGCAGCTATGAATGGAAGTGAAACGTGGACAATAAACAGTTTAGATCAGAACAGAAGGTTTTGAAAGGTGGTGTTACAGAAGAATAATGAAGGACAGATGATCAGATCACGTAGCCAATGAAGAAGTGCTGAATCGAAATAGAGAGAAAAAAATTTATGACCGAACTTGATTAGACGAAAAGATTAGCTGACAGGACACATTATGAGACATCAAGGGATCACCAATTTAGTATCGGAGGGACGTGTGGGAGGTAAAATTTGTAGAGGGAGACCAAGAGAAGAATACAGTAATAAGATTTAAGAAGATTCACAAGGATGTAAGTTGCAGCAGTTATTCGGAGACGAATACTTAAGACTTCACATAACAAAATTACAAGAATGTTGCATAAGTAACGTCCGTCATACACTGAAGAATCATCATTCTTTCATACCTTAGAACTGCTGTGTTTATTCCCTATTAGTGCTGAGTTATTTTTACATTCCATAATTTAATATTTCTTTACACGAAAAAAATAACATTTTAGTACATACATTGTGGTGTCACCGCCAGACACCACACTTGCTAGGTGGTAGTTTTAAATCGGCCGCGGTCCATTAGTACATGTCGGACCCGCGTGTCGCCACTGTGTGATCGCAGACCGAGCGCCACCACAAGGCAGGTCTCGAGATACGGGATAGCACTCGCCCCAGTTGTACGGACGACTTTGCTAGCGACTACACGGACGAAGCATTGCTCATTTGCCGAGCAGATAGTTAGAATAGCCTTCAGCTAAGTCCATGGCTACGACCTGGCAAGGCGCCATTAGTAACATTGCATGTATCTATGGAGTCTCACTTATATCGTCAATAGCGATGTACCAAGGATGGAATAAAGTTAAGTATTCCAGAAGCTACGTACTTTTCTTGATAACATTCATTACGTATCCTGTTACAGACCTATAACTTGCCTGCTAAACGCGTGCCTTTCGGCTACTTCCGTGGCGTGGCTGTCTTGCTACGCCACAACACACATCATACACAAAATACGTAAATAAATAATATACTTTTGTTGACTAGCTAATTTGGCTGAAGGGGAAACCAAGGATTGTACAGTACACTAAAATCTGCAGCAGCACAAAATGGCACCCTAACAAAATCACATACGGCTAAGGGTATGCTCAATCTGAAGCAGGTTCTGTCTTATTCTGTATCCTTGGTTTCCTTTCAGCTAACTTAACTCTGTTAGCTGTAGGGAGCCGCTTACCTCCAAACTACAGCGCATCGTGGAACTCACGCATAAAGATCGTAGCCACAGGTAAAAAAAATAAAAAATAAAAAAAACACCCTGGATACTGCTAGTTTAGATTTGTAGACACACTCTAAACAATTTAGCCACAAGTATGAAAATATGTCGCAAAACATATGTTCCTAGCCCCCTGAACCAATTTCAGTATGTCAACTGACTACTTCGAATAATAAGAGCACAACTTTCATCACTTTGAAAACACGCAGTTTCATGTTGTGACATGTGAGATGAGTGCGTAGAAATTTGCCTGTAATCGCATTATAATAACAACACGCACAAGGTTCCTGTCAGCTGCTTTATGTTCTCTATAGCCGTTTTTATTTTTGTGCTTTGTTGGTAATGTGAAATTTCTCCGAGGCAATTTATATGATTTCTTCATTATACGTTAATCTGATCGAACTCTGATTTTGGTCGTATAATATTTTGCTCTATAAATTTAATGTATATATTATGTAACCTTAAGTATTATTCATTTGTTTGTTGTTATACTAAGTGTAGCATTTTATTTGTAAATGTTAGTGTACACGGTAATAAGGAAGTGTATCACGTGAAATAACTTAAAATAAAAAAGCGTGACATTTTAAATTTAGTAATTAAATAAGATGCTGATTTTGATATTTCAGGGACGGAATTGACGGATATCAGAAACCGCTCTTGTATCAATTGCATGGCATGCATTGGTTTACCTATAGGATTGGTGTCCGCCTGCTTGTGTGTTCAGATGTTTCCCAGCTGGAAGCACGCCTTGCTTTTTGCAGTACTGTGCTGCCTTATATTACTACTCTTCTGCAGGTAAGATGATGGGTATATACGAAGGCCTGCTGATAGGCGATTTGAGATTTAATATTGCGAGTAAGTTGAAAACGTAAGTAATGTCAGACTTACTCGTTTTTGCAGAAGTATCAACCGATATGCAATATCGATGCCTCTTCCTATGTGCGTGTAATAAATGGAACTTCCTCATCTGTAACCCTTTTTTTGTGGACAATGTATAGAGGTGCATCTCTCAAGGAACGTCGAGCACCCTTTTTCATGCTGATGTCGGTGGCCACGTGTTGTGGCGTGACATCGAAATCGTTGACGAGCCGTTATCATTCATGACCGCTGCAGTGTCGCCGACGTGCACATCTCTCCCAATGGGGTTTCACACGCTATCTGATTTAAAGTATCCGGAGACATACTGAAACCGGTCTGTCTTGTCTTGACTTGTCCTACTTCGCAGTAAGTCTTGTAATTTATTTCTTGGGGTTTTCGTGGTCCTTTTTGTAGTATGCCGCCGGGTGCTGAGATCTGGATGCGTCACTGCGACCAAAAAAATCCTGCTATTGTTTTACTTTGTAACGACAGTGCTATTTTGTAAATATTTCTGATCATTTTTAGGCATTAGCAAGATACACAACGTGGCCCCAAGCAACATAGTTCATTGTTATTGAAACCTGGTTGGTAGGTACTCAGAGAGCGCACAGGATAAGGTTATGATTGTGGATGGGGCTGTAAACAGTTAATGTGAGTTGCACAATCAAGCATACAACTTTATTTTTCTAAGATTCACTTGTATATACATTGTTTTAAAAGATCAAAATTAGACAATACGGCTGAAGGCCTAGTTAAAGAAAACTTGAGATGCTTTCTGGGCTGAAGGCCCAACACCACACCAAAAGCAAGAATGGCTCAAGGCCTGGCTTAGAAATCAAAAGCAATTAAAAACAGAAGGTAAAAATTTAAAACAAACATGCAATTGAAAACAATTAGCGGCTGAAGGCCTACACTACACATCTGAAGGACAACTATAATTAAAACACATCAATAAACATTTTTTTCTAACCAAGAAGTTTCTTTTTAAAGTTACAACAGAATGGCCAAAAGCGTAATTAAAGAAATATTAACTTATTGCACGCCTGAAGGCCACAAAGAAATTTGAAACAACTGCTGAAGGCCTGAAAAACAAGTCAGACAAACAATTTAAAATAAAACCATTCCTTCTTATAAAAAATTTATCCTTTGAAGAATACACACAGCTGAAGGCCTTATAAAAGGGGTTCACGTAAATCCTCGGCTGAAGGCCAAACATAACACTTTGAACGACTAACGGCTTAGGGCGTGGATTACAAACAATATCAGATAGAACAAATTTTCAAGAAAAACAATTTTTTTAAAAAATAAAATCAATATTCAACATTTTAATTTAACATGGCTGAAGGCCTTTACGTAAAATTTAAAAAAAAAGCTGAATTAATACATGGACAAAGGCCTCGGACAATACTTCAAACTAAAATGAAAATCACAATCTTAAACAAACAGAACAAGTGGTGCTCAGAAGTGTTCCAAGTGTCAGCCTGAGAAGGTAGCTCAAACGTAAGATGAGAGGAGAGAGACAGCCAAGAGTTGAAGTTAAATAATCGGATGGCCATCCAAACTAGAGATGGCCCAAGGGCCAACCAACAAGTTAAACAATTCTCTTCCGTCCGACCAACAGCAGAACGATGGAAAATATCGGCTGAGGACTAGGATATGAACAGCATTATAACTTCAGAAATTGACGTCTAAAAACAGCCAAGTGAACAAACTATGAACCAAACAACTTAAAAGGCTGTCGAACTACATGCCTGCTGGACAGCATCAACACAAAGAGAAAAGGCACACTGCCGGAGAACTATGCACACTATCAGAGCAGGTAACTGGGGCGTTAATGGCCACAGGGCAGAAAATGCCGCTGGTGCACTTCACTGGCAAGTGACAGTCAATCTAATAATTAATCACAATATAAGAAGACGGCTGCAAGATTTCGCTGACTCCAACACATCGTACATTGCTGCTAGCCCAAATAGCCCAGGGAGCAACAACAAAAAAATGAACGAAGAGATGTCACAATAGTTGAGGTTTCATTACAGGTTAACTGATCACTCAACTTCAGCGTCCAGGTACAGTGTCCAATGAAAATTGTCGCTCTCGCAGCTAGCAAAATCAAATGGTTCAAATGGCTCTGAGCACTATCGGACTTGACATCTTAGGTCATCAGTCCCCTAGAACTTAGAACTACTGAAATCTAACTAACCTAAGGACATCACACACATCCATGCCCGAGGCAGGATTCGAAACTGTGACCGTAGCAGTCCCGCGGTTTCGGACCGCAGCGCCTAGAACCGCACGCAGCTAGCATCTCACGATCCGACAGTGCATGCACGCCGCCACCTGTACCAGCCTGCCCTTGCGCCGCGGGACATCCTCGCTGCTCCGTCCCAACTCAACTCCCTATACACGATGACCCAGAAATACTAGCAGTCGCTCCAAAGATAGAAAGACAGTGCTCTTATCGATAAGCGCTGCTGCTGCCACTCACGAGCAGGCAAGCCAGCAACTTAGTGACACCAGTAAATCGAACAAGAAACGGGACGGCAGTACCGCAAAGGCAAGATGTCAAGTAATAAACGGCAAGAACACGAGCCGCACACGGCTCAATTGTATATTGTTTTAATATTCTTAATATGGAGTGCGTGTGATAAGCAATCAGTGCACCGTTTATTCACACGCCATACAACGGACTGCGTCGATTATTTAAGATGGCCTGCATTACGTTCAGTTAAACAATTTTATGATCTTAAACTTCCTAGTCTTTTCTAACATACAAGGACCAGAAATATGATTTAATTAGTTGTCAAAAAAAGTTATTGCTAGCTAACGTAAAATATTACCAGAGATTTTATTATCTGCCTCGTACTGAACTTTAAAGTAAACATACGGCTGTCGCTATTAATATCTTTGTGGTTCGTATCGAAATGTTCACACAAAAAATTCTGATTACAATCATTTTTTAAACTTTTCGGCCCATTTAGTTGAAAGTAACTTCTGAATGAATTGTCATTAATGATCGTAATTTCCAAGAATGAATTAATATGGAAGTCGCTGGGTCCAAACGATACATATCGGACTTGCGGTCTTAAATCGATCATGCGTCTCTAATGGCGGGCGTTATGGGTATGTTTGCGGTGGTCGCTACAGCAACGACAAAAGAAGAGCGTTACAAAAATACTTGTAATTGCAAAGGAGATTACTCACTCATCGTCGGTGTTGTAATCATGTGAAAGCCCATTATGGTGGTCTGGATGGGTAATTTGGAAGAGTCGAACCAAGTATTCTTCCTGATACTCCTTCGTTTTCCGCACTGTCCGCAGTGAAACTGTAAACGGTATTTCAGCATCGAAACTGTGCTTACGAGGTTTTGCACACTTCGAACCACCACAGTCTACTTAGTCCCTTCTTTTCTCTTCCGGTGGTACTCCATATTTGCTACAAAAAGACGACAATTTTCTTCGCTAGATAAACATGGAATTAGATTTTTCCATGTGAGAGACTCCGCCGAAGAAACGTCAAGAACACGAGACATTCCACTCACAAACGACATAGATCTTCTAGGATTCCCTAGTAACTCTAAAATAATTCATGGAGGTATGTAATTTAGAGCAACTACGGGAACGACGGAAAACAGATAAAAATGACGATCACAAATAATTGATCATAACGCCCATCACAAGAGTCGCACGATGGATTTACGATCGCATGTTCGATATGTATCGTTTGGACCCCGCGACATCGATAGGCAATCATTCAGTTAATTAATATTTCTCTCTCCCCATAGATTCAACATTGTGAAGTAATCATTTCGCAAGATGAAATTATTGCCGACTTGGTAAAGGGATATCTTTTGCTAAAGAACTTACACTGTTTAAAATAAATTTTGTTGTATTTTCAATATTATCTTTACACAGCACGGATGTATAAAACTTTTACTCAAATCTCAATTAAAATGCCTGAAATCAAATAAATAACCATATATTAGCAACAAGAGCGAACAAAAAGTTACGTATGCGAGAAAAAGAAGTGAGCTAATAATGTCGCGTAGTAGCCTATATAGACTGCAACAAATTACGACATTTCATTCATTCATTCCTTTAGTTACTACTCTTACAGACTACATTGTATTTAAATACTATTAAACTTAAATATCTCATTTTATTACAAGAAAATAATAAAGGCAGATTAAAATACGTTACCTACAGTTGACGAAAATACGAGAGTGGTTTCAATATTCCTGGACATTAATATCGGGGTATTCCACTGAAAGTCTTTGTCGCAGCCTGAACTGTGCTGTGAACACTGACCTTCTAAGTCATCCCAAAGGTGTTCTATTGGGTTCAGCTAGGGCTCCAGGAGAGCCCAGTCAATATCAGGAATGTTATTGTCTATAAACCATGTTTACGTATCGGGTGGTCCAATCCTCAGAATGCATTGTTGTTGTTGTGGTCTTCAGTTCAGATACTGGTTCGATGCAGCTCTCCATGCTACTCTATCCTGTGCAAGCTTCTTCATCTCCCAGTACCTACTACAACCTACATCCTTCTGAATCTGCTTAGTGTATTCATCTCTTGGTCTCTCCCTACGATTTTTACCCTCCACGCTGCCCTCCAATACTAAATTGGTGATGCCTTGATGCCTAAGAATATGCCCTACCAACCGATACCTTCTTCTAGTCAAGTTGCGCCACAAATTCCTCTTCTCTCGAATTCTATTCAATACCTATTCATTAGTTACGTGATATACTCATCTAATCTTCAGCATTCTTCTGTAGAACCACATTTCTGAAGCTACTATTCTCTTCATGTCTGAACTATTTATCGTCCACGTTTCACTTCCATACATGGCTACACTCCATACAAATACTTTCAGAAACAACTTCCTGACAATTAAATCTATACTCGATGTTAACAAATTTCTATTCTTCAGAAACGCTTTCCTTGCCATTGCCAGTCTACATTTTATATCCTCTCTACTTCGACCATCATCAGTTACTTTGCTCCCCAAATAGCAAAACTCCTTTACTACTTTAAGTGTCTCTTTTACTAATCTAATTCCCTCAGCATCAATTCGGCTACATTCCATTATTCTCGTTTTGCTTCTGTTGATGCTCATCTTATATCCTCCTTTGAAGACACTGTCCATTCCGTTCAACGGCTCTTCCAAACCCTTTGCTGTCTCTGACAGAATTACAATGTCATCGGTGAACCTCAAAGTTATTATTTCTTCTCTATAGATTTTAATTCCTACTCCGAATTTTTATTTTGTTTCTTTTAGTGTTTGCTCAAAACGCAGTTTGAATAACTTCGGGGATAGGCTACAACCCTGTCTTACTACCTTCCCAACCACTGCTTCTATTTCCTGCCCCTCGACTCTTATAACTGCCATCTGGTTCCTGTACAAATTGTAAATAGCCTTTCGCTCCCTGTATTTTACCCCTGCCACGTTCAGAATTTGAAAGAGAGTATTCCAGTTAACATTGTCAAAAGCTTTCTCTAAGTCTACAAATGCTAGAAATGTAGGTTTGCCTTTCCTTAATCTTTCTTCTAAGATAAGTCGTGGGGTCAGTATTGCCTCATGTTCCAACATCTCTACAGAATACAAACCGATCTTCCCCAAGGTCAGCTTCTACCAGTTTTTCCATTCTTCTGTAAAGAATTCG
The DNA here is from genome assembly GCF_023864275.1 of Schistocerca cancellata. Lineage (NCBI taxonomy): Eukaryota > Metazoa > Arthropoda > Insecta > Orthoptera > Acrididae > Schistocerca > Schistocerca cancellata. Next base: position 856,476,929 of record NC_064628.1, read on the forward strand.
TGTTAGTATTTTGCTGCTGTGCCTTATTAAACTGGTAGTTCGGTAATTTTCATATCTGTCAACACCTGCTTTCTTTGGGATTGGAATTATTATATTCTTCTTGAAGTCTGAGGGTATTTCTCCTGTCTCATTCATCTTACTCACCAGATGGTAGAGTTTTGTCAGGGCTGGCTCTTCCAAGGCTATCAGTAGTTGTAATGGGATGCTGTCTACTCCCGGGGCCTTCTTTCGACTCAGGTCTTTCAGTGCTCTGTCAAACTCTTCACGCAGTATCATATCTCCCATTTCATCCTCATCTACATTCTCTTCCATTTCCATAATACTGTCCTCAAGAACATCGCTCTTGTATAGACCATCTATATACTCCTTCCACTTTTCTGCTTTCCCTTGTTTGCTTGGAACTGGGTTTCCATCTGAGCTCTTGATCTTCGTGCAAGTGGTTCTCTTTTCTCCAAAGGTCTCTTTAATTTTCCTGTAGTCAGTATCTACACTCCTGGAAATTGGAAAAAAGAACACATTGACACCGGTGTGTCAGACCCACCATACTTGCTCCGGACACTGCGAGAGGGCTGTACAAGCAATGATCACACGCACGGCACAGCGGACACACCAGGAACCGCGGTGTTGGCCGTCGAATGGCACTAGCTGCGCAGCATTTGTGCACCGCCGCCGTCAGTGTCAGCCAGTTTTCCGTGGCATACGGAGCTCCATCGCAGTCTTTAACACTGGTAGCATGCCGCGACAGCGTGGACGTGAACCGTATGTGCAGTTGACGGACTATGAGCGAGGGTGTATAGTGGGCATGCGGGAGGCCGGGTGGACGTACCGCCGAATTGTTCAACACGTGGGGCGTGATGTCTCCACAGTACATCGATGTTGTCGCCAGTGGTCGGCGGAAGGTGCACGTGCCCGTCGACCTGGGACCAGACCGCAGCGACGCACGGATGCACGCCAAGACCGTAGGATCCTACGCAGTGCCGTAGGGGACCGCACCGCCACTTCCCAGCAAATTAGGGACACTGTTGCTCCTGGGGTATCGGCGAGGACCATTCGCAACCGTCTCCATGAAGCTGGGCTACGGTCCCGCACACCGTTAGGCCGTCTTCCGCTCACGCCCCAACATCGTGCAGCCCGCCTCCAGTGGTGTCGCGACAGGCGTGAATGGAGGGACGAATGGAGACGTGTCGTCTTCAGCGATGAGAGTCGCTTCTGCCTTGGTGCCAATGATGGTCGTATGCGTGTTTGGCGCCGTGCAGGTGAGCGCCACAATCAGGACTGCATACGACCGAGGCACACAGGGCCAACACCCGGCATCATGGTGTGGGGAGCGATCTCCTACACTGGCCGTACACCACTGGTGATCGTCGAGGGGACACTGAATAGTGCACGGTACATCCAAACCGTCATCGAACCCATCGTTCTACCATTCCTAGACCGGCAAGGGAACTTGCTGTTCCAACAGGACAATGCACGTCCGCATGTATCCCGTGCCACCCAACGTGCTCTAGAAGGTGTAAGTCAACTACCCTGGCAAGCAAGATCTCCGGATCTGTCCCCCATTGAGCATGTTTGGGACTGGATGAAGCGTCGTCTCACGCGGTCTGCACGTCCAGCACGAACGCTGGTCCAACTGAGGCGCCAGGTGGAAATGGCATGGCAAGCCGTTCCACAGGACTACATCCAGCATCTCTACGATCGTCTCCATGGGAGAATAGCAGCCTGCATTGCTGCGAAAGGTGGATATACACTGTACTAGTGGCGACGTTGTGCATGCTCTGTTGCCTGTGTCTATGTGCCTGTGGTTCTGTCAGTGTGATCATGTGATGTATCTGACCCCAGGAATGTGTCAATAAAGTTTCCCCTTCCTGGGACAATGAATTCACGGTGTTCTTATTTCAATTTCCAGGAGTGTATCTTACCCCTAGCGAAATACGCCTCCACATCCTGACATTTGTCCTCTAGCCAACCCTGCTTAGCTATTTTGCACTTCCTGTCGATCTCATTTTTGAGACGTTTGTATTCCTTTTTGCCTGCTTCATTTACTGCATTTTTCTATATTCTCCTTTCATCAATTAAATTCAGTATCTCTTCTGTTACCCAAGGATTTCTATTAGCCCTCATATTTTTACCTACTTGATCCTCTGCTATCTTCACTATTTCATCTCTCAAATATTCCCAGTCTTCTTATACTGTATTTTTCCCCCCATTCTTGTCGGTTGTTCCCTTATGCTCTCCCTCAAACTCTGTACAGCCTCTGGTATAACCAGTTTATCCAGGTCCCATCTCCTTAAATTCCCACGTTTTTTTCAGTTTCTTTAGTTTTAATCTACAGTTCATAACCAATAGATTGTGGTCAGAGTCCACATCTGCCCCTGGAAATGTCTTACAATTTAAATCCTGGTTCCTACATCTCTGTCTGACCATTATATAATCTATCTGAAACCTGTCAGTGTCTCCAAGCTTCTTCCCTGTATGCAGCCTTCTTTTACGATCCTTGACCCAAGTGTTAGCTATGATTAAGTTATGCTCTGTGCAAAATTCTACCAGGCGGTATCCTCTTTCATTCCCTACCCCCATTACGTATTCACCTACTACATTTCCTTCCTTTGGAAGTACAAAAATCTGTTTTGTAACACCTCTGTTTTGTAACACCTTGCATAATCATAGCATTACCCGGCCTGTTGGTAGCTGTTTGGAAGTCACGAGTGATCCCTTCTGCTCACTTTATGCGTTGTTTTACAGCCACCATCAGCAATGCTTGGCAGTCCCTCTTCGTCAGTATATGAGGTCTAACTCGATTTGGTTTAGCTGTAGTTGTTGCTTCAGGTCTCCAATTCAGAATCGCATTAATGTCAGCCGTCTGGAGCAACTTTATGTAAGTTGAAATGTCCCTGATGGGTTCCTCACTCCGGTGGCATCCAATGGCTAGTTTATGTTCGAAGTCACTGAGCTCTCCTGATTGATGGATTCTGCTGTTAGGTCTGCTGTTTCTCTGTCAACTGGACTGTACTCTCCACCTCAGTTCAGCCGGGCGGTGTGGCCGAACGGTTCTAGGCGCTTCAGTCTGGAACCGCGCGCAGGTTCGAATCGTTCCTCAGGAATGGATGTGTGTGATGTCTTGAGGTTAGTTGGTTTAAGTAGTTCTAAGTTCTAGGGGACTGATGACCTCAGATGTTCCCATATGGCTCAGAGCCATTTGAACCATCCACCTCAGTTCTTCATGGCGAGTCCAGCTCTTGTGGTATCTAGAAATCAATTTGCGTTACGTGGGTGCGTCCGGATATCATTGAACAGACAGTGTATATTGAAACCTCCCTTCAGATCAAAAGGACGTGCCAGACTAGGGCTCGAACCCAGAATTTGGGGCTAGAGCTTCTCAGCAGTATAGAAGAAATATTGAACATAATCTAGCTGTACAGTCATTACAAGTTTAGGTTCACTCTAAGTCATGAAGTTATGGACTGTAATCATACAAACATTCCTGGCACTAGATTCACATTACTGGCATGGTTCACTCGTAGTTTTGTCATGTTTTCTGATTCCGATTATCAGACTCCTAAATATTCTGAAAAATTAAATTCTCAACTTCCTGGAAACTTCCACTGCAGAATGTGGTACAGTTGCCCGTACTAGCAAGACTTCAGAATGATCTGACTTGGATTCAAATTTTGGTAAATTATTTTGGAATGCCAGAGACTTTCTTAATCAATGTATAACACATAACAGCGCTGGAAGCAAATTACGTTGCGGTTTTTACAATAGAACTAGCTTTTGCGTCATAATAAGGCTTATGCATATTGCATAAGGACTTGTTTTATCCCCCTGGCTTTCGTGTGTTGCAGATAAAGTACGTTGTAAAGTATACTCATGCTCATAAATTAAGGATAATTGCAGAATGTGGTGCCACACAACGTGACACTACACAAAACTGGCATTGATAGCATAGGCACTTAGCGAACACACCGACACAGATCTGTAAGTCCACGGTATTGGTGATAAGTTGAGAAAACCCGTCCCGAAACACATGTGCTACAAAACGCCACTGTTTCTTGCGCATATACCCCGACATCAGTATGGGATATGATCAGCATGCACATGTACACAGGCCGCACAACGGGTTAGCATACTCTGGATCAGGTGGTCGAGCAGCTGCTGGGGTACAGCCCCCATTCTTACACCAGTGCCTGTCGGAGCTCCTGAAGTGTCGTAGGCGTTTGAAGACGTGCAGCGATACGTCGACTGAGAGCATCTCAGACGTGCTCGATGGGGTTCAGGTCTGGAGAACAGGCTGGCCACTCCGTTCGCCTGATATCTTCTGTTTCAGAGTACTCCTCCACGATGGCAGCTCGGTGGGGCTGTGCATTATCATCCATCAGGGGGAAGGTGAGACCCACTGCACGCCTGAAAAGGTAGACATACTGGTGCAAAATGACGCCCGATACACCTGACCTGTTACAGTTCCTCTGTCAAAGAAATGCAAGGGTGTATGTGCATCAGTCCATAATTCCACCCCACACCATCAAACCACGACCTCCATACAGGTCCGTTTCAAGGACATTAAGGGGTTGGTATCTGGTTCCTGGTTCATGTAAGATGAAAACCCGGCGATAATCACTGTTCAGACTATACCTGGACTCGTCCGTGAACATAACTTGGGACCATTGTCCCAATGACCATGTACTGTGTTCTTGACACTAGGCTTTATGGGCTCTCCTGTGACCAGGGGTCAGTGGAATGCACCTTGCAGGTCTCCAGGAGAATAAACCATGTCTGTTCAGTCTTCTGTAGACTGTGTGTCTGGAGACAACTGTTCCAGAGGCTGCGGTAAGGTCCCGAGCAAGGCCACGTGCAGTACTCCGTGGCCGTCTGCGGGCACTGATGGTGAGATATCGATCTTCTTGTGGTGTTGTACACTGTGGACGTCCCATACTGAAGCCCCCGGACACGTTTCCTGTCTGTTGGAATAGTTGCCATAATCTCGAGATCACACTTTGTGGCACACAGAGGGCCCGTGTTACGACCTGCTGTGTTTGACCAGCCTCCAGTCGCCCTAGTATTCTAACCCTTATAACGTCATCAATATGTATTCTTTGAGCCGTTTTGTGCACATAGTCACCATTAGCACGTCTGAAAACGTCTGCACACTTACTCGCTGCACCGTACTCTGGCATGCACCAGCACACCTCTGCGTATGTGGAGTGCTGCCAGCGTCACCGTGCGACTACCGCAGGTCAAATGCACTGTATGGTCATACCCCGAGGTGATTTAATCCCGCAAACCGCCCACCAGAGCGTTGTTTCACCATGTATCAGTATTATCCTTAATTTATGAGCATGAGTGTACTTATACTTTGTTATTTTTCTTGACGAACATATCTGCTCCAGTTGTACTGGACAACTCTTTTATGTGGTTCTAAGCTGAGGAACAATATATTACGTACAACCTATTAAAAGAAAACTGGAACCAAGTTTTGAAAACAGTATCCGACGCGATACAGCTGAAATCCCACGCAACCTCCACGATCTTCAGTCTTCCCTCCTACCACTGCCATTAGTTCCGTTGGCGGCCACTCTCCCAGGAGTCGAATTGCCTGATGGCCGGTCCTGCTGGGCTTCCACGGTATGCGCCGGACTGGGCACTTATGGTGGTAACCTATTTTTGAGGTTCACAAATTGGTATTCTATGGCTTCTATTGCCTTCACGTTCATTTCTTAAGCCCATACCACATATGTTGTTGTTCACTGTTGGTTCATAGATTACGTTATTCTGGCACTGTGTTATTATTTCCTGTTCCATTCATATCATGTTTCAGTTAGGGTCCGTTTACCCAGTGTGGTACTGGTTGACTGAGAGAACTTTCTCACGCCTCACCTGCGCGGGTTCTCGCATGCTACTTGATATTTCCTGATTTTGTTACATGACTACTGCGACTTTCTCGTATGCAGTCAAGGTGTAACTTGATTTGCATATTTGTATGGGTTCCTTTAATATTAATTAACTTGATGAAGGTTGCCTCTTAGTTTTCCTTGTTCCTTTTTTGTAGCGCCTTGCAAGCTCCCAACGACTGCTATTTAGATCGTAAGTGTCGTTAATTCTCCCTGTCTGTGTCAGGCTGAGAAGGGAGTTTGCTTAATTTTATCAGCAGGGATTACTTTTATTCATTTTTATATAAGCCTGCTGTGGGGAAGGATCTTATGCACACTTTTTCTCTCTCGGCAGCGTAACCTTCCCTGACCATTCTGCCCTCTTTAGAATTTATGTTTAGGCCCATCATAGTTCAGAATACAATCTTATCGATTGAATTTGAAGTCGCAACGGGTAACGCAATGGTAATTTTTGGGATGGTCAGAGAAAACTACATCCTGCACGAATCTAGTCTTGTGCCAATAATTTTGGTAAAGCGGTGGCGTCACTGATATGATTCTCTTTTCTTAGGTATGGTTTAAATGAGCAAGCCTAGAACGGAAATTACTTCGAAAAAGAAAGTTCATTTTATTTTAACCAACATTAGACAAATTTACGAAGTTACTTCTTAACGATCTTCTGAATACACATTTCACTAATTCTGCTTTGAATTTTCATTTAACTATGGACAAAGATTATTTAACTATGCACATAGATTATTTCTCCTTTCAATTACAAGTCGTGTTGCCTTTGATTTGCATCGTCCTGTGGGAGGAAGGAAAATCTTGGAGAGCACGTGGTCACTACTACTATGCTGATACATGCACGTGCACTAAGTTATCACTGAAATGCAAATATCGTAACTATTTCTCTATGCAGATTTTCTATGTACAGTGGCCGGCACCGAGCAGGACTCGTGGCTGGTATCTACAGCGCGAAGTGCTTGAATACGAAACGATTCATCTTAGAAAAGCTACACTCCTCACAAAATTTTCAATAAGTTGTTAAACATCGACACACGCTAGCATAAATGATCAGCAATCGCAAAAACTGGCTGCAACTCCCTCTATTAGCTTTCTCGGCGGTTGCAGTTTGAAACTATGCACCACGTGGCGGTTCGTAACGGAAATCTCGAACGGAAAAGATTATTCTTATATCGGATAAATTGAACAAAAATCAATAAATGGTTCTTAATTAATCAATCGCGAAAAAGCCTCTGATAAATAAATTGTTAACATTAAACATATTTAAACATTCAAATACCTTTGTCCTGATTTCGACGCAGCGTTCTGAAGGAACGTCTGGTCGCTTGCTGTCTCCCAAAAAACTCCTCGTAACCGTTGCGTGGCTCTTTCTCCCGAGCAGCGCGAGGTGGTGGGGGAGGCCCATGACCAACCTCTGGTAAGAAAACGTTTTTTTTAAGACTTTGCACCTCTGGTCTAACCATTCTGTTCCTGCTCTTTGCCTTCCACTGACTGTGTTAAAGTTGGTGGAAGATTCTAAGACCCACTGTATCTCTGGTTTGTCTGCTACCACACTCAAAACATTCACACCTGACCACGTACTTTAAGGAGAGGTGGGAAAATGTAAATAGGGACACAGGACGTGCATATTGTAATGAGAATAAAAGACTTTGATCTATAATTGTTTCTACATGCATGTAATTTGGGGCTGAGATTATTTCACTGTTCATTAATTATGTAAAGTAACTGAATTTACGCTGATACTGTCTATCAGCTGATAGCAACATAACACTCATTTTAACAATGTAACGAAACCTGTTGTGACGTTACAACCTGAAGATGGAATTTGTATCCTGAAAGCTGGGTCGTGTCAATTATTTCATCGAAATAAAGGATTCATCAAGAGCAAATGGAGCGGATTTATTAATCATGGAATTAGCCACAGGTGTGAATGTCACGCAAAGAGTATATTATGTTTGTATGTTACGCCTGTACTCCTCATAACGGAATTCCAATACCTTGCAGTGCTAGATTCAAGCTGCCTCCAAACAGTGGTGTTAACCACCTCCGAAACTGGACTATACAGAGATCGATAAGCCCATACACAACTCAGAACAATAACAAAACCCACAAAAGTTTTTGGTAGTCGTGTCATCGGCTCACGTAGGTGTGATAAGCTCACTGGTTAAAAAAGTTGTCACCCCTGTGCGCACGCGCAGTAGGATCCTTAACTCTTTACAGATGGCGCAGCGATCGAGTCATGCGCTGAACTGTGCGCTAACTACCTCAGCGTGAGCTCAGTGAAATAACATCCAGTGGGACATTTATGTTTCTAGCGGACATTGGACATAAATGTGAATGAAAGTAAGGACGTTACCGAGTGGCAGAAAAGGGCACTCGTGTTCCGCTGCGAACTGTTGACGTGACTAGAGGGAGAAGTTTAGCATATGTGGCGATGAAACACGACATAAGAACTGTGACCGAAAAAATATCTGGACTGGAGGGACCGGAGACGCGGATCACGGCTTGTGAATCAAAACCGCTTTTCAGTCCGACAGGAATCGCTGCAGTCAGATAATAAATGTCCACCTGTTAGCGAGAGAACATAGCAACGGGAATTGCATACAATGTATATTTGGAGTCGGTCACACAGCCACACAAAGACGACAGTACAAATGTTACGTATTTACAACAGAAAAAAGTTCAAAGGATTTGAGGAATATGTGACTGGTTTTATGAACACCGTCCCCACTACTCACTATATTACTTCTCGACTGACGTGCAACATCATCCGACTTGAATGCCACAGTATATGTGTGGGATAGGTTGGAACAGTGGTAGAGCATCTCTGCAGTTTATTGAAACTGCGTCCTCAGATCCACGGCGAGTGACTTAAGTCGGCTGTGACGGACCTGCACAAACTTGTGGACACGTATCCCAACCGAATAAAGGCGGTTATCAAGTCCAAGGGCGGAATTATACGGTATTCGATTATGTTTGTAATGATTTCTGCAGGGTGACCAGTATCTTGTCCGGTGAGCTTATCATCACAAATAATGTCTTCGTATTGTGTAATCTGCTGTGAATTTCCTACTTCACTGCAACAACTTAAAAAATGTTACGAGAAACAACGAACGCAGTAAAAAGCAAATCGAGGATACCACTGTAAACCGAGTAACGTAACCAGACACGGCCGACCAATTCGTCTACTGTAAGACAAGTCATTTGTGTACAGACGAAGACTGTAATATATTTTCGTTCAGCATCCTCAGATTTTGAGAAATATAACACTTCATGATGCAAAGTGGATTGAAAAACGACGGGATCAGTAGATAATTTGCAGCTGAGCATTTTTCATCGGCGTATATGGGTCTGCAAACGCGTATTTACCTAGATATCGAGGAAAGAAACTGTTACAACTGTCGTTTCTGTACCCGTAAGGTAAATGAGCCCCGATCTCTCCCAACTATGCGTTTTCGTGAAGTTCGCTGTCTATCTGTGTTTGATTTCCCCCTCTTGTCGCGGTTACATCGTAGTTCTTCTTCCCTCTACGTGTGGCAGCAGTAATGTGTATCGATATTTGCGCCATGTACCATCTTTGGTTTGGTGCATACAGTTTCCGGCAAGGGGGTCTCGAGGGAGTCGGTCGATTGTTGCGAACGAGGGAAGTTCTCCGCGTGTTGCAGTCGGCTGGGGCCGCTGGCAGCCCCTGTGCAGTGTTGGAGCGTGTGTGGAGCTGTGCGATCGCTACGAGCTTCGTGGTTCATCGACCTAGGACGTCAAAGTAGAGTAGTGGTCTCAACTACCTAAGCAACGTCTGCTCATGTTGTGGTGGTTCGCTTTAGTGGTTCGCTGAGTTTTTCCGGTGAGTAGCACTGAGTGGTTCTACTGCTGAGATTTAGCCACCATCTGGAGCAATGAACTATTTTGGTCGACTACGATATGAGTGCACCATGGAATTTTCTGTTTTGTGGCCGTTAGTGTTCTGGTTACCAGCCCTGGGCACTGACGTAAATTCAGGCAGTGTTCTTTTGAGCGAGTTAGCTATTACTGTGTTTCAAATTCAAGTGTTCCAACGGAATTTTCTGCCTAGTGGCCGTTAGGGTTCCGGTTACCTGCTTTGGCCACTAACGTAATTTCCGGCAGCGTTCTTTCCTCCCTATTGTCGCTGTTCAACATGGTGTGCAATTTTGACAGCTAATACATACTTCACGTTTGTAACATTGCCGGTTGGGGTTCTCATGTACTGATAGACGGGAAGCAAGTTGTGTCGGTCGGTCCGTGGCTGCACCCTAGCTGGGTTCCGACGGATCAAGTATAGGTGGGCTCACCACCTGCCTCACCTATGTGAACGAGGGCAGACAGACCTCCCTGGAGGGCTTCTGAGTGCCACCAGGTTTTAATTATCTCTTGTCAGCTATTTTAAATTTTGGGCTTATGGTTATTGTTTGTTTCTTAAAATTTTGCAAAATTAATTTTAAATGTACCTTTCAAGCTTAAACACTGCGGCCTTCTGCCTTTGAAGATTATGGTAATATATTTTGAAATTTTGAAGTTTGATTGTGGCCCTCAGCCACTGGTATTGCACCTTGCATATGCTGATTCTTTGAATTATTTTATTGCTACGTTAATCGGATTTTCTATCTTGTTGATTTTTAAGATCTCTTGTTGTTAAAAATGCTGGACTTCTGCCTTTAAAGGTCTATGGTAATATATTCTGAAATTTTGAAATTTAATTGTGGCCCACGGGCATTTGTATTTTATTGCTATCTTAATTGAATTTTTCATTTTTTAAGGTTTCTTGTTGGCCTTCTGCCTTTAAAGGTCTATGGTAATATATTCTAAAATTTTGGAAATTAATTGTTGCCCTCATCCATTTGTATAGCACTTTGCGTATGTTGTTTTTTAAATTATTTTATTGCTATCTTAATTGGATTTTTATCTTGTTAAGATTTATTGTTGGAGGCCTTCAGCCGTGAAAGAGTTGCTAAATGACAATAAATGACAATTAGAAGCAGAAACTGACCCCAACCCTTGGCCCTGTCCACAACCCTATTACCTGTTTTGCCCAGCGGGTTTAAGGGCGTATCAGTAAAGACTGTTCAGTATACACTGTGGTGACAAAAGTCACTGAAAACCTCCTAATATCGCGTCGGATATCCTCTTGCCCGGCGTAGTGCAGCATCTCGACGTGGCACACACTCAGCTACTCGCTGTTGGAAGACCTTTGCAAAAGTATTGACCCGCGCTGTTTCCATTGCCTTTGAAAACTGCGAAAATCTCTCCCGCTGCAGGATTTCGTGCACGAACTGACCTCTCGACTATGTCCCATAAATGATCGATGGGATTCACGTGGGGCGATATGGGTGGCCAAATCATTAGCTCGCATCGTCCAGAATGTTCTTGAAACCAATCGCGAACGATTTTGGCCTCGGAGGATAAGATTACTGGTAAACGTCGCATCGACAACGGGGTCATTACAGACACATTAGGGAAGGGTGGCGAAGGACATCGGCCATGCCGTTCCAAAGAAACCATCGCGGCATTTGCCTGAAGCGATTTAGTTTCTAAATGACTCTGAGCACTACGGGACTTAACATCTGTGGTCATCAGTCCCCTAGAACTTAGAACTACTTAAACCTAACTAACCTAAGGATATGACACACTTCCATGCCCGAGGCAGGATTCGAACCTGCGACCGTAGCGGTCACGCGGTCCCAGACTGAAGCGCCTAGAAGCGCGCGGCCACATCGGCCGGCGCGATTTAGGGAAATCACGGGAAACCTGAATCAGGATTGCCAGACGCGGGTATGAACCGTCATCCTCCCGAAAGCGAGTCCACTGTGTTAATCTTTGCGATTGTGAGCCTATGATATGGTGTACCATTATTTGGCAACATGTAGTTCATGAATTGCTGCAGACAGTCTACAAGTAGCCGAACGTAAGCATTTTCAGTCATTGATCGGTTCAGTTGGACAAGAGGACCCAGACACAGCCCATACCACTATGGAGCCATTGTCAGCTTCCAGAACGCCTTGCTGGCAACCTGGGTCCTTGATTTCGTGGGGTCTACCATCACCTCCTACTAGCTGAAATCGGGATTCATCTGATCAGACTACGATAGTCCAGTTGTCTTGGGTTCCACCGATATGGTCACGAGCCCAGGAGAGGCGCTCCAGGCGATGTCGCGCTGTTAGCACAGGTACTCGCGTCGGTCGTCTGCTGCCAAAGACCTTTAACGGCAAATTTCGCCGCACTGTGCTAACGGATACATTCGTCGTACGTCCACATTGACTTCCGTAGTTATTTCGTGCGGAGCTATTGGTCTGTTAACACTGAAAACCGTACTCAGACGCCACTACTCTAGTTCGTTAAGAGAATGCCATCGGAACTGCGTTTTACGTGGTGAGAAATAATGCCTGGAATTAGGTATTCTGACACATCCTTAACACTGTGGATCTCGGAATATGGAATTTCCAAACGATTTCCGAAACTGCGTCTACCATGCTTCCAGCTCCAACTTCCACCCCACGTTCACGCCGTGCGTCCGTAACCTCACTGCAGACCTTTGCACATGAATCACGTGAGTGCAGATGACAGCTCCACCAGCCCATCGCCCTTTTATACCGTGCCTTGTGTATGCGATGCTACTACCATCTGCATATCGCTGTCCGACAACTTTTGTCACCTCAGTGTATTACAAAAATGGGTATATGTGGGCATGTGTGTGGGTGTGTCTCCGTACGTATGTTCAATGTCTCTTCCTGAATCACAGGACCAATATCAACCATACTTGATACACATATCCGTTATTGTCAGGCAACAGTTGCTCTCGCAATAGCAGCCACCTACCTACTGCAGTTCAAGAGTTATGACTTCATAAACAATGAGATGTGTGAAAATGTCGCATCATTCACGGAGTATTAATACACTACTGACCATTAAAATTGGTACACTACTAAGATGACGTGCTATAGACGCGAAATTTAATCGACAGGAAGAAGAAGGTGTGATATGCAAATGATTAGCTTTTCAGAGCATTGACACAAGATTGGCACCGGTGGCGACACATACAACGTGCTGACATGAGGAAAGTTTCCAACCGATTTCTCATACATAAACAGCAGTTGACCGGAGTTGCCTGATGAAACGTTGTTGTGATGCCTCGTGTAAGGTGGAGAAATGCGTACCGTCAAGTTTCCGACTTTCATAAAGATCGGATTGTAGCCTATCGCGATTGCGGTTTATCGTATCGCGACATGGCTGCTCGAGTTGGTCGAGATCCAGTGACTGTTATCAGAATATGGAATCGGTGGGTGCAGGAGCTGTGCTTGATCCCAACGGCCTCGTATCACTAGCAGTTGAGATGACAGGCATCTTATCCGCATGGCTATAATGGATCGTGCAGCCACGTCTCGGTCCCTGAGTCAACAGATGGGGACGTTTGCAAGACAACAACCATCTGCACGAACAGCTCGACGACGTTTGCAGCCGCATGGACTATCAGCTCGGAGGCCATGGCTGCGGTTACCCTTGACGCTGCACCACAGACAGGAGCGCCTGTGATGGTGTACTCAACGACGAACCTGGGTGCACGAAAGGCAAAACGTCATTTTTTCGGATGAATCCAGGTTCTGTTTACAGCATCATGATGGTCGCATCCGTGTTCGGCGATATCACAGTGAACGCACATTGGATGCGTGTATTCGTCATCGGCAGACTGGCGTACCACCCGGCGTGATGGTATGGGGTGCCACTGGTTACACGTCTCGGTCGCCTCTTGTTCTCATTGACGGCACTTTCAACAGTGGACGTAACATTTCAGATGTGTTACGGCCCGTGGTTCTACCCTTCATTTGAACCCAGCGAGACCCAATATTTCAGCAGGATAATGCACGACCGCATGTTACAGGTCCTGTACATGCCTTTCTGGATACAGAAAATGTTCGACTGCTTCCCTGCCCAGCACATTCTCTAGTTCTCTCACCAATTGAAAACGTCTGGTCGATGGTGGCCGAGCAATTGTCTCGTCACAATACGCCAGTCACTACTTATGATGAACTGTGGTATCGTGTTGTAGGTGCATGAACAGCTGTACCTGTACACGCCATCCAAGCTCTGTTTGTCTCAGTGCCCAGGCATACCAAGGCCGTTGTTACGGCCAGAGGTGGTTGTTCTGGGTACTGATTTCTCAGGATCTATGCTCCCAAACTGTGTGAAAATGTAATCACATGTCAGTTCTAGCACAATATATTTGTCTAGTGAATATCCGTTTATCATCTGCATTTCTTCTTGGAGTAGCAATTGTAATGGCCAGTAGTGTACATTTATTCTTTACAACTAAGATACTCCTACAATCGAGTCGAGTCACGCTTTTGACAGCTTTTAAATACGAAGCGCAAACGGTTGTAGGGGAAACAATATCTTGGTATAGAGCTATGAAGTGACGTTGCCATAGAGACGCTTACAAAATCGTATTGTACACATGCGAAGCAGCTGTACGTACACATTTATACATTATGCGTATTTCTTTGTACGGCTGTATCATACTTTCAAGTGTTTTCACAAATACATGGAAATGAAAGTTTTTCGACATTACACTGCAAACACAGTTCACCATTTGTTTCCGTTTCTAACAGAAAACTGGTAAAACGGAAACACAGGCGATGCCGGGTTTATCAACTTACACAAATTCATTTGAAATACATATTCAAAATCCGTCTTTGGAACTACAAGAAGGTATATGTTGCGCAGGTCGCCACCGGTTTGGAGGGAATATGATCTATTAAGCAAAATGTCTATTATTTAGTAATTCCTGTGCCTGAAGTCTACTGTTTATGGTGAGACCGCTCTTGCAGCCAGTTTACCGTTCTTGCGCCAGGTGCTGGGCCAAGCTCGGTCCTCGCAGTAAGGGTTGCTTTAAGACGGACGCTTTGGCTAGCATTGCTCGCAACCCTCGACCAATTGAAGCGAAGGAAAAAGGCTCACTTGGGATCTCGGACTCGGACAGACAATTACCAGACCAGATGCGCTTCGCCTTCTCGACTGCAGGACGACGAGGACTAGTAGAAATCCCTTGGTAACGGAAGAAATATAGAATTTATGAAAGGAGAAAATATAAAAATGCAGTAAATGAAGCAGGCAAAAAGGAATACAAATGTCTCAAAAATGAGATCGACAGGAAGTGCAAAATGGCTAAGCAGGGATGGCTAGAGGACAAATGTAAGGATGTAGAGGCTTATCTCACTAGGGGTAAGATAGACACTGCCTACAGGAAAATTAAAGAGACCTTTGGAGAAAATAGAGCCACTTGTATGAATATAAAGAGCTCAGATGGAAACCCAGTTCTAAGCAAAGAAGGGAAAGCAGAAAGGTGGAAGGAGTATATAGAGGGTCTATACAAGGGTGATGTACTTGAGGACAATATTATGAAAATGGAAGAGAATGTAGATGAAGATGAAATGGGATATACGATACTGCGTGAAGAGTTTGACAGAGCACTGAAAGACCTGAGTCGAAACAAGGCCCCGGGAGTAGACAACATTCTATTAGAACTACTGACGTCCTTGGGAGAGCCAGTCCTGACAAAACTCTACCATCTGGTCAGCAAGATGAATGAGACAGGCGAAATACCCGCAGACTTCAAGAAGAGTATAATAATTCCAATCCCAAAGAAAGCAGGTGTTGACACATGTGAAAATTACCGAACCATCAATTTAATAAGTCACAGCTGCAAAATACTAACGCGAATTCTTTACAGACGAATGGAAAAACTGGTAGAAGCCGACCTCGCGGAAGATCAGTTTGGATTCCGTAGAAATGTTGGCACTCATGAGGCAATACTGACCTTACGACTTATCTTAGAATAAAGATTAAGGAAAGGCAAACCTACATTTCTAGCATTTGTAGACTTAGAGAAAGATTTTGACAATGTTGACTGGAATCCTCTCTTTCAAATTCTGAAGGTGGCAGGGGTAAAATACAGGGAGCGAAATGCTATTTACGATTTGTACAGAAACCAGATGGCAGTTATAAGAGTTGAGGGGCCTGAAAGGGAAGCAGTGGTTGGGAAGGGAGTGAGACAGGGTTGTAGCATCTCCCCGATGTTATTCAATCTGTATATTGAGCAAGCAGTAAAGGAAACAGGAGAAAAATTCGGAGTAGGTATTAAAATCCATGGAGAAGAAATAAAAACTTTGAGGTTCGCCGATGACATTGTAATTATGTCAGACGGCAAAGGACTTGGAAGAGCAGATGAACGGAATGGACAGTGTCTTGAAAAGAGGATATAAGATGAACATCAACAAAAGCAAAATGGAAATAATGGAATGTAGTCCAATTAAGTCGGATGATGCTGAGGGAACTAGACTAGGTAATGAGACACTTAAAGTACTAAAGGAGTTTTTCTATTTGGGGATCAAAATAACTGACGATGGACTAAGTAGAGAGGATATAAAATGTAGACTGGCAATGGCAAGGAAAGCGTTTCTGAAGAAGAGGAATTTGTTAACATCGAGTATAGATTTAAGTGTCAGGAAGTCGTTTCTGAAAGTATTTGTATGGAGTGTAGCCATGTATGGAAGTGAAACATGGGCGATAAATACGACGGCTATCCACAAAGTACATTACGTTTTCGTTTGTGTCCGTTAGGGGCGGGGCTAGCGTGGTCATCTTGGTTTCATGGCATTCCGCCGCTCAGTCGACATCCTGCCGTGCTAGTGAGAGGTTCGTGCTGTACTCTGTTGAGTTACTGTGACGGTTTGAAATGTCAGCGTTAAATGAAAATGCCGCGAAGTGTGAAGTCCGTGCTGTAATAAGGTTTCTGACTGCAAGAAACTGTGCACCGATAGAAATCTATCGGCAGTTTTGTAAAGTGTATGGGGGCAACATAATCACTAAAGTTGGAGTGCGTCAATGGGTCATAAAATTTAAAAATGGCCGAACTAACGTTCACGACGAAGACCGAAGTGGAAGACTCAGCATAGTGACTGCCGAATTTGTGGAAAAAGCCGATGCCGCGGTCCGTTAAATCCGTAATTTCACAATAACGGAACTCTCTATGAGTTTTCCACAAATTTCACAAAGTTTGTTGCACGAAATCATTACCGGAAAGCTTGGTTACAAGTTTTGTGCAAGATGGATACCAAAAATCTTGACAGAGATTCACAAAAATCAGCGAATGGCTGCAGCCTTAACGTTTTTGGACGCTTACGAGAAAGATGGCGACTCATTACTCGATTGCATCGTTGCTGGTGACGAAACATGGGTGAAGCATGTGAACTGCGAGACAAAATTGCAGTCAATGCAGTGGGGTCACATAACCCGCCACCAAAACCCAAGAAATGCATGCAGACAATGTCGGCAAGGAAGGTGATGGCGACTGTCTTTTGGGACAGAAAAGGTGTGATTTTTGTGGATTTCCTGGAAAGAGGCACTACAATAAACTCTCAAAGGTATTGCCAAACTCTGCACAACCTCAGAAGAGCAATACAAATGAAGCGCAGGGGAAAGATGGGCTCAAAGATCTTGCTGATTCACGACAACGCCCGGGCCCACACAGCAAATGCCACTCGTGAAGTCCTCGAATCTTTTAAGTGGGAGTTGTTTCCTCATCCGCCGTACAGTCCCGACCTGGCACCGAGCGACTTCCACTTATTCCCAGCAATGAAGAAGTGGTTGGCTATGCAGCGTTTTGATGACGACGCTCATCTTCAAGAAGACGAAGGAATTTCCAAGCTCGTCCTTCGCTACGATAAGTGCCTTAATTTAAATGGCAACTATGTAGAAAAGTAGTATTTAAGTGTGGCTTTCATCTGTATATAACAAAAAAATTTCAATACTTTATTTATTTTTAATTCCAAAACGTAATGTACTTTGTGGATAGTTCTCGTAGTTTGGACAAGAAGAGAATCGAAGCTTTCGAAATGTGGTGCTACCGAAGAATGCTGACGATTAGATGGGTAGATCACATAACTAATGAGGAGGTATTGAATAGAATTGGAGAGAAGAGGAGTTTGTGGCACAACTTGATAAGAAGAAGGGACCGGTTGGTAAGACATGTTCTGAGGCATCAAGGGATCACATATGTAGCATTGGAGGGCAGCGTGGAGGGTAAAAATCGTAGGGAGAGACCAAGAGATGAATACACTAACCAGATTCAGAAGGATGTAGGTTGCAGTAAGTACTGGGAGATGAAGAAGCTTGCACAGGATAGAGTAGCATGGAGAGCTGCATCAAACCAGTCTCAGGACTGAAGACCACAACAACAACAACAACATCTGTGTGCTATGTCAGTGTAGTGTTTGGTGCTGTTCCCCTGTACATCGACCGTCGATACTTTTATCCGCCGGTCGTACTTCGCCTTGTGTTGTTTTAATTGTCCCAGTGTATTGTTTTTTTGTGTGTGCTACTTTTTTACGGTTCTTATCTCCATTTTACAGTCGCCCCTTTTTGTCCATTGTCTTCCATAATGTTCCCCCTTTTTTATATCTATGTCCACCATATTTCCTCCTTTATGTTATTTTTAAATTCTTCTATTGTATGTTCTACGTCTTTCGGCTGAAGAGCAGCTCATGTGCTGCTGCCAGCCCGCCCCAATGGGGTATTTAAATACAATGAAAAAGAAGAAGAAGTGGCGCAATTGTTAGATTGGTTACTGCTGTTGTAATGGCAGGTTATCAAGATTTATGTGACTTTGAACGTGGTGTTATAGTCGGTGCACGAGCGATGGGGCACAGCATCTGCGAGATACCGATGTAGTGGGGATTTTCCCGTACGGTCATTCCACGAGTGTATTGTGAATATCGGAATCCAGTAAAACATCAAATCTCCGACGTCACTGCGGCTGGAAAAAGATGCTGCAAGAGAGGGGGCAACGCCGACTGAAGAGAATCGTTCCACGTGAAAGAAGTGCAACCCATCCGCAAATTGCTACAGATTTCAATGCTAGGTCATCAGTAAGTGTCAGCTTCCGAATCATTCAAAGAAACATAATCGATATGGGCTTTCTGAGCTGAAGTCCCATTCCTGTACTCTTGATGACTGCACAACACAAAGCTCTACGTCTCGCCTGGGCCAGTGAACCCCGACATTGGCCTGTTGATGACTGCAAACTTGTTGCCTGGTCGGACGAGTCTCGTTTCTAATTGTATCAAGCGGATGGACGTGTATGGGTATGGAGACAACATCATAAATCCATGGTACCTGCATGCCAGCAGGGGACTGTTCAAGCTGACAGAGTCCATTTAATAGTGTGGGAAGTGTGCAGTTGGAGTGATACGACTCTGACAGGTGACACGTATGTTAGCATCCTGTCTGATCCCCTGCATCCACTCATGTCCATAATGCATTCCGCATTCCGACAGACTAGGGCAATTCCAGCAGTACAAGGCGACACCCCACACGTCCAGAATTGCCTCAGAGTATCTCCAGAAACACTCTTTTGAGTTTAAACACTTTCGCTGGCCACCTAATTCCCTAGACATGAACATTATTGATCATACTTGGGATGCATTGCAACGTGCTGTTCAGGAGAGCTCTCCACCCTGTGGTACTCTTACGGATTTATGGATAGCCCTGCTCCCATGGTGTCATTTCTCTTCAGCAGTATTCCAGACATTAATCGACTCCATGCCACACTGTGTTGCGGAACTTATGCGTGTTTGCGGGGCCCTACACTATATTAGGCAAGTGTACCAGTTTCCTAGGCTGTTCAGTGTATTTTATGTCATCCATCTACTTGTATCAGTAGATGACATTGTAACCTCTCTTTGTTAACAGAATTTCAAATACTAGTTTTTCGGTATGATTCATGAAGATGTTGACTAGTGTCCCGGAAATAGATAAACTCATAGGTAAACATCTTTGACCGTAGTACTCCTAATTGAATTCAAAACAGTTTTGTTGTATTATTAACTGTAACAATGTTATTGTTTCATCCACATGTTCCTGAGGAAGCTGCTTGTGTTTCATCAGGTTTTCTTCAGTTAGTTTAAAGACCTTTTTAATCGAAGCAAAGCAACATTGTTGTACATGATTTCTTTATTATCTGTTGTATTCTTAGCTAAATAGCAATTTTTCTTGTCCTACAACTTTCAGATGTATAATACTGAATTAACAGAGATTGCATCTGCACTGTTAGTAGGTTTGTAGGAGGTACACAATCATTTACAATTCACCTCATGGGAATGGCGGTCTTGTGGATTCTGGGCTGGCATCTCATCTTGGGTGCCTTCAGGTTTTCTTGTACAAGTGTTGTTTCTCCCTATGTGAAAAGTATACACTATGTTCTCGAAAGTGTTTTTAACATGTGTTCAAAATGTATATGTTGGGATGGATTTTGAATTTTATACGTCATTTTCGGAGGTAGAGTCCATGGTAAATCAAAGTTACATGGTAAATATTATGTTTGTTTGGAGGTACATGTTTACAGTGCTCATAGAAATTTAAAGCCCCTCGCCACAATATCGTAACATTCTAAACCAAAACGTCTGTATGACGTCAGAATCCAAGAAATCAATGTAAGCTGACGATCTGAGGATACAAGGGCAGTCTCTATGGCCTGAGAATACAAGATTGTGATCCAATATGACGGTCTGCAGATACGAGGACAGTACGTATGATATTACAATCCAAGACGGCGACCCCAGATAGTGACCTGGAGATATGAGGACAGTCTACATAGACGCCATGTCACTTACATCTAAGATGGTGGACATATGGAAATGAGGACGACCTGATGGTTGTAGGATCCCTTAATCTAATCTGATTTTTTTTTTCTTTATTGAATTTCAATTCCCCCCGAAGGGGGCGGGCTGGCAGCAGCTTAGTATGCCGCTCTTCAGCCTACAGATTTTCTGACAAAGAGCAGGAGAACAAATAATAATAAAAAACAGGCGATAAAATCGGGGACTTAGAGAGTAACAAGGCGAAAAGAAAACGCGGAACTTAAAACAAACAACAGAGGGATGATGATGCGAATAAAAATACATACGGAGCAGACAGGGAAAACAATAGACAATTAAAAAACACGGCGACAGTCTGGATTCTGTTCGCAAAGGATATAAAATTCACACCCAGCGACAGCATGGTTTCTGTTCGCAACACGTGAAAGACAAACAACACTGAATAGTCACTGGAACACTGCACGAAAAAGTCGGCAAATGTGACACCACAGTCGAGAGCAGGTGGGGGGAAACTGGACAGAAGATGGGAAAACAAAAAAGGGGGGAAAGGAGAGTAAAAGCGAAGGGGGGGAACCGGGAAAGGAGCTGATGGAGGATGAGGACCCATAAGAGGGGTGGGGGGCAGACGCGACAGATAGGGGGGTAGGCAGAGGAGGGAATACAAAAGGACTGGGGGGGAGAAGGGAGGTAGGGAGAGGTGTAGTGGGGAGGAAACAGGATGGAAGGGGGGGGGGAAGAGGGAGCCCAGGGAAAGGACAGAGGAAAGGAGGGGGAGGGAGGATCAGAGTTGATAGGAAGGATAAATGGAGGGAGAGAGGGCATCATCCGGGAGGGGGAGTTGACGGAAGCCACCTTGGGAAAGGAGATGGAGGGTGTAGAGATGGAGGGTAGGGGGAACACAACGGTGAAGACGTGGCAGGGGGCGGGGATGGGAGAGGAGAGGAGCAACCAGGGGGTGAGGGGGTTCAAGACGGCGGGAGGTGTAGAGGATGTGGATATGTTCGAGGAAGAGGAGCAGATGGGGGAAAGGAATGAGATCATAGAGGATCTGCGTGGGGGACGGGAGGCGGATACGGAAGGCGAGGCGGAGTGCATGACGCTCAAGGATCTGGAGGGACTGATAGAATTTGGGGGAGGGGGTGGCAGATATCCAGGCAGGACTGGCATAACAGAGGATGGGACGGATTAAGGATTTGTAGGTGTGGAGGATGGTAGAGGGGTGCAACCCCAATCTGAAAATGGCCGGACATTCGATAAATCATCGGTTTTCCCCACTCTGATGATGGTACTGTTCACTCTTGCACATGATACGCTTGTACTATGCTTAAATAATTCCTCCCCCACTCCTATAAAATTGCAGTTCCGATAATTGTCAACCTTCGTTTGAATCTCAAGAGCTGACTTGTTCTACCTTTAAAACGGAATGTATCACATATTGTTGTCAAATACTTGTCATTATGCAAGGGGCGTTTGAAAAGTTCGTGCAAAGTCCGAGAGATGGCACCACCGGCGCGTATCGAGGTCATGTTTAGTTAGTAGCAAATGGTTCAAATGGCTCTGAGCACTATGGGACTTAACTTCTGAGATCATCAGTCCCCTAGAACTTAGAACTACTTAAACCTAACTAACCTAAGGACATCACACACATTCATGCCCCGGTCAGGATACGAATCTGCGATTGTAGCGGTCACGCGGTTCCAGACTGTAGCGCCTAGAACCGCCAGGCCACTCAGAGTAGCAGTTAGTAGCATCTTTGGAAAGAGCGCACACCAAGTTTCAGCCGTATTGGTCCACTTGTTTTTGTTTGGTATTAATGTGAATCAAGGAAGTCGAGTGATTTTCAAAACAAGGACAAAAAACAATTTCATGTGCTGATTAAACATTACTTTATGACATGCAAAACGCCTCAGGAGACCAAAGAGAAGCTTGATAAACATTACGATGACTCTGCACATTCGATTAGAACAGTTTATAAGTGGTTTCAAAATTTTCAGACTGCCCATATGGGCACAAGTGATGCTGAACGTTCTGGACGCCCTGTGGAAGTTACAACTCCAGAAATCATTGATAAAATCCAGGATATGGTGATGGATGACAGAAGAGATAAATTCTGCCGAAATTTTTACAAAGGTACAGACGGTGTTTAGAAAGGATAGATTGCATGCAACCGGTGGTGGAGTGTTCGTCGCTGTTAGTAGTAGTTTATCCCGTAGTGAAGTAGAAGTGGATAGTTCCTGTGAATTATTATAGGTGGAGGTTACACTCAACAACCGAGCTAGGTTAATAAATGGCTTCTTTTACCGACCTCCCGACTCAGCAGCATTAGTGGCAGAACAACTGAGAGAAAATATGGAATACATTTCACATAAATTTTCTCAGCATGTTATAGTCTTAGGTGGAGATTTCAATTTACCGGATATAGACTGGGACACTCAGATGTTTAGGACGGGTGGTAGGGACAGAGCATCGAGTGACATTATACTGAGTGCACTATCCGAAAATAACCTCGAGCAATTAAACAGTGAACCGACTCGTGGAGATAACATCTTGGACCTACTTATAACAAACAGACCCGAACTTTTCGACTCTGTATGTGCAGAACAGGGAATCAGTGATCATGGTGGTGGTGGTTAGTGTTTAACGTCCCGTCGACAACGAGGTCATTAGAGACGGAGCGCAAGCTCGGGTTAGGGAAGGATTGGGAAGGAAATCGGCCGTGCCCTTTCAAAGGAACCATCCCGGCATTTGCCTGAAACGATTTAGGGAAATCACGGAAAAACTAAATCAGGATGGCCGGAGACGGAATTGAACCGTCGTCCTCAGTGATCATAAGGCCGTTGCAACATCCCTGATTATGGAAGTTACTAGGAATATAAAAAAAGGGAGGAAGGTTTATCTGTTTAGCAAGAGTAATAGAAGGCAGATTTCAGACTACCTAACAGATCAAGGCGAAAATTTCTGTTCTGACACTGACAATGTTGAATGTTTATGGAAAAAGTTCAAGGCAATCGTAAAATGCGTTTTAGACAGGCACGTGCCGAGTAAAACTGTGAGGGACGGGAAAAACCCACCGTGGTACAACAACAAAGTTAGGAAACCACTGCGAAAGCAAAGAGAGCTTCACTCCAAGTTTAAACGCAGCCAAAACCTCTCAGACAAACAGAAGCTAAACGATGTCAAAGTTAGCGTAAGGAGGACTATGCGTGAAGCGTTCAGTGAATTCGAAAGTAAAATTCTATGTACCGACTTGACAGATAATCCTAGGAAGTTCTGGTCTTACGTTAAATCAGTAAGTGGCTCGAAACAGCATATCCAGACACTCCGGGAAACAGAGGATGACACGCGTTAAGCTGAAATACTAAACACCTTTTTCCAAAGCTGTTTCACAGAGGAAGACCGCACTGCAGTTCCTTCTCTAAATCCTCACACAAACGAAAAAATGGCTGACTTCGAAATAAGTGTCCAAGGAATAGAAAAGCAACTGGAATCACTCAACAGAGGAAATTCCACTGGACCTGACGGGATACCAATTCGATTCTACACAGAGTACGTGAAAGAACTTGCCTCCCTTCTAACAGCCGTGTACTGCAAGTCTCTAGAGGAACGGAGGGTTCCAAATGATTGGAAAAGAGCACAGGTAGTCCCAGTCTTCAAGAAGGGTCGTCGAGCAGATGCGCAAAACTATAGACCTATATCTCTGACGTCGATCTGTTGTAGAATTTTAGAACATGTTTTTTGCTCGAGTATCATGTCGTTTTTGGAAACCCAAAATCTACTATGTAGGAATCAACATGAATTCCGGAAACAGCGATCGTGTGAGATTCAACTCGCTTTATTTGTTCAAGAGACCCAGAAAATATTAGATACAGGCTCCCAGGTAGATGCTACTTTTCTTGACTTTCGGAAGGCGTTCGATACAGTTCCGCACTGTCGCCTGATAAACAAAGTAAGAGCCTACGGAACATCAGACCAGCTGTGTGGTTGGATTGAAGAGTTTTTAGCAAACAGAACACGGCATGTTGTTATCAATGGAGAGACGTCTACAGACGTTAAAGTAACCTCTGGCGTGCCACAGGGGAGTGTTATGGGACCATTGCTTTTCACAATATATTTAAATGACCTAGTAGATAGTGTCGGAAGTTACATGCGGCTTTTCTCGGATGATGCTGTAGTATACAGAGAAGGTGCAGCATTAGAAAATTGTTGCGAAGTGCAGGAAGATCTGCAGCGGATAGGCACTTGGTGCAGGGAGTGGCAACTGTCCCTTAACATAGACAAATATAATGTATTGCGAATACATAGAAAGAAGGATCCATTATTGTATGATTATATGATAGCGGAACAAACACTGGTAGCAGTTACTTCTGTAAAATATCTGGGAGCATGCGTGCGGAACGATTTGAAGTGGAATGATCATATAAAATTAATTGTTGGTAAGGCGGGTACCAGGTTGAGATTCATTGGGAGAGTGCTTAGAAAATGTCGTCCACCAACAAAGGAGGTGGCTTACAAAACACTCGTTCGACCTATACTTGAGTATTGCTCATCAGTGTGGGATCCGTGCCAGATCGGGTTGACGGAGGAGATAGAGAAGATCCAAAAAAGATCGGCGCGTTTCGTCACAGGGTTATTTGGTAACCGTGATAGCGTTACGGAGATGTTTAATAAACTCAAGTGGCAGACTCTGCTAGAGAGGCGCTCTGCATCGCGGTGTAGCTTGCTCTCCAGGTTTCGAGAGGGTGCGTTTCTGGATGAGGTATCGAATATATTGCTTCCCCCTACTTATACCTCCCGAGGAGATCACCAATATAAAATTAGAGAGATTAGAGCGCGCACGGAGGCTTTCAGACAGTCGTTCTTCCCGCGAACCATACGCGACTGGAACAGGAAAGGGGTAATGACAGTGGCACGTAAAGTGCCCTCCGCCACACACCGTTGGGTGGCTTGCGGAGTATAAATGTAGATGTAGATGTAGATGTAGATGTAGAAGAGTTAAGGTGCGTGATAGTGCTAATGCTGTGGGCATCTCGAATGAACTTGTACACAATATTTTGCATAAACATTTGGAGATGAGAAAGCCATCCGCAAGATGGGTTCCGCCATTGCTCACACTTGATCATAAACGGAATCGTGTGAAGTGTTGCAAGGATGGTTTGCAGCTGTTCAGGAAGAATCCACAGGACTTTAAGCGTCGTTTCGTCACCGTGAATGAAACATCGATACATTACTATACTCCTGAGACCAAACAACAGTCTAAAAAATGGGTTACCAAGGGAGAATCTGCACCAAAAAAGGCGAAGACCATTCCTTCGGTCGGAAAGGTTAAGGTGACTGTCATTTGGGATTCGCAAGGGTTAATCCTCATCGAATATCTGGAAAAGGATAAAAGAATTACAGGTGCATATTATTCATCGTTATTGGACCGTTTGGAAACCGAGCTGCAAGAAAAGCGCTGGCGATTGGACCGCAAAAAAGTCATTTTCCATCACCACAATGCATCAGCACACACCTCAGCAGTTGTGGTCGCAAAATTAATGGAAATAGGATTCC
This sequence comes from Schistocerca cancellata, assembly GCF_023864275.1. NCBI lineage: Eukaryota > Metazoa > Arthropoda > Insecta > Orthoptera > Acrididae > Schistocerca > Schistocerca cancellata. The sequence goes on from NC_064628.1 coordinate 856,503,030, forward strand.
AACTCGTTTCACATCCCCCTATTCTCCCTCGGACTACTATCTGTTCCCCAATTTGAAGAACTGGCTGGCGGGACCAAGATTTTATTCAAACGAGGAGGTGATAGCAGCAACTAATAGCTATTTTGCAGACTTGGACGATTCCTATTATTTGGAAGGGATCAACAAATTAGAACAGCGTTGCACGAAGTGTATAAGTCTAAAAGGAGACTATGTCGAAAAATAAAAAAGGTTTACCCCAAACACGAAGTAGTTTTAATTTTTGCGCGCACTTTTCAAACGCCCCTCGTAATATCCAGTGGGATATGTATTCACTTGCACCTTTGTTATTTGAGCGAATACAGCACCGGGAGGGCTCTCTGCCATACTTGCAAAGTTCACCACCAGGCCGTAAGCTGCATATAGCCATGTACCATGAATCTAGAGTCCCTTGTCAGCCTGTGTTGGACCAACGCCAGAGTTATCCTGCCACTGCCCCTGGCAAAAGCCACCTGGTCGCACTGGAAATACTGTACATTGCGTACTGCCAGTTGCCGGCCGGTGTGGCCTAGCGGTTCAAGGCGCTTCAGTCTGGAATCGCGCGATCGCTACGGTCGCAGGTTCGAACCCTGCCTCGGGCATGGATATGTGTGATGTCCTTAGGTTAGTTATGTTTAAGTAGTTCTAAGTTCTAGGGGACTGATGACCTCAGATGATAAGTCCCATAATGCTCAGAGCCATTTGAATTTCGTACTGCCAATTGAAATGCCTAACATGTTGTGATACTGTTTGTAATGGCTCTGCAGTCACAGCCCATGTGACATAAAATGGTAGGAGGAGCAGAGAATTTTAAATGCGAGAAGCACACTTGTGTGTTACCGCGCATTGAAACTGTGATGGGAACTGAAAATTCTTCCCAGTTTAAAAATGAACAATAACCCACACGTAAATTCTGCAGTGGCTATCTGTGTGTGTGTGTGTGTGTGTGTGTGTGTGTGTGTGAATTCCTAAGGGACCAAGCTGCTAAGGTCGTCGGTCCCTAGGGTTTCACACTACTTAAACTAACTTACACTAACTTATACTAAGAACAACACAGACACCCATGCCCGAGGGAGGACTCGAACCTCTGGCGGGAGGGACTGCGCAATCCGTGACATGGCGCCTCAAACCCCGATTCCATTCGGCGCGCCGGGCAATCTATGAAAAAGGGAGATGCGCATCTGGCATCCTGGTGCAGTGGGTGAGAAACCGTGGAAAGAGCAGGTTCTTTAAATCCATAAAAAATTATATATGGGGTTGATGAAAGCTATGATGAAAATTATGATAATTGCTTGTTATTCTATAAACTCGTCTTTCCTATGTGCTGCAGCCACTTACAAACGAAAATGGAGAATGAAACACACTTTTTCTTATTTAGAAGTCGAGTTATAGCCCTCAACAGCATGGCAAATACACACTGATCGGTCAGAACATTATGACTACCGACCTACTATTGATATAAACACGTCCAGGCGATAGGAACATCGCCTGAGGAGGAATGACTGTTAGTCAGACACAAACACGGTGCACATAGTATCGATCTGAGTTCTGTCCTCGTGTAGAATGGGGAAGGAGCGCAATACATCTGAGTTTGACCGAAGGCAGAATGTGATGACCCAGAGACTCGGCACGAGCATTTCGGAAACTGCACGACTTGTCAGATGTTCAAGGAGTACTGCGATGAGTGTCTTCGACAAGTGGTGAAGCCAGCCAGACATCGTGAGGTTGGGCGGCCGTCCCTCATTATCGACGTTGGATGTCACAGGCTGGGCAGACTTGAAAAACAGGAAAGGCGGCGATCTGTAGCGGAACTAACATCAGGTTTTAACTCCTGGGCAGGGTACAAGAGTGTCTGAACACATCTAACGATGGGCCTTCGCGGCCAATGGCCCGTGCATATGCCAATGTAAACACCACAACATTGGGAACTACTATTGAAATCGCCACGCAACCATTGGCACTGAACGTTGGAGCAGTGGCAGGGCGTTGCATGGTCTGATGAAACCACATCTTCATCATGCCGATGGGAGGGCGCGAATCTGTAGTCTTCCAGGGGAACAGCTCCTTGACACCTGTACTGCTGGACAGAGACAAGCTGGCAGTGACTCCATTATGCTCTGGGGAACGTTCACTTGGGCATCCATGGGTCCAGTGGAGCTCGTGCAAGGCACCATGGCGGACAAGGGAGTATCACATACTGATTGCAGACCACCTACATCCCTTCATGACGATCATGTTTCCGGATGGCAGTGACATTTTTCAACAAGGGAATGGGCCGTGTCACGAGCTCAGGAGTGTGATGGGGTGGTTCGAGGTACACAGTGGCGAGTTGCAATTGGTGTGCTGGCCCCCCAACTCGTCAGATCCAAACCCGATCAAACACGTCTGGGATGAGATTGAATGTGTCATCAGAGGTCATCGCGCACCTCCACGGAGTTAAGAGAATTAGGTGACCTGTGTGTGTAGATGCGGTGTCAACTCACACCAGTGACCGACCAAGTCGTCTTTGCTTCCAAATCGCGCTGAGTCGCTACTGTTATCCGTGCCAAAGGTGGACATACCGGCTACTAGGTAGGTGGTCATTATGTTGTGTCTGAGCGGTGTACGTGATTAAAAAAGAATGAAATTTTTACAAGAGTGGAAATCAATAAACTAGGTGCATAAGCCATTTACAGGCGGAATAACTCTGCTCACGTACCTGAAACGGGATTCTCTGGTGAGAATGGCCTCTTGATGAGATGCAGGTGGACAGCCCACAACTGGCTGCCCCTATGTCTACTCAGAACAGAGCCATGAGTGAAACTTCACTGCTCAGAAGATGCTGGCCACAACACGTTATCAATGATGTATTGCCTCTTTTTGAGAAATGGTAATCATTGCTTAATAGCACATTTCTGTACGTTCCATCATCGATACTGTGTGACACAAAATGAAAAGGTTGCTGATGGCATTGATATGAGTCAAATTTGGCACATAAAATATAATGTATAGTATTTTCCAGTAAGAAATGTAATTTATTAAGTCAAAGAACGATTCCACTGTAGCTGCAGAAAGTTTTCTTGATCGTGATCTCTCTCACACAGATATTTTGTATGTTTCATACTTCTAATAATGAACTACTAAGTCCAACAACAGCTACAAAACGCTTGAAATGTTAACCCTCTCTCTCTTTATGATGTCCGCCGCTCGTGGTCTCGCGGTAGCGTTCTCGCTTCCCGAGCGCGGGGTCCCGGGTTCGATTCCCGGCGGGGTCAGGGATTTGCACCTGCCTCATCATTTCATCATCATCCAGGAAAGTGGCGAAATTGGACTGAGCAAAGGTTGGGAAATTATACGGGCGCTGATAACCACGCAGTTGAGCGCCCCACAAACCAAACATCATCATCATCATCTCTTTATGACACTGCATCAGTTGAGTTGTTATATAAGTTTTATCTCATTTAAGATGTATTAAGTCCTTTCGACATAGTGACGACTTGGACTGTAAAGTCACTCTGTGGGTTCTGTGTAGTCTTTTACTTCTACACCTGTCTGAGGTACTTAGTTTTGAGAGTTCACTATGTAAAGCTGTACAACATTTATAAATAATGAAAGCCAATTTGTTACAGCTTTTTCTGTAAAATGGGACAGTTTGTAATAATTTTCGTGTAACATGAGGTATTTTGTTACAGCTGCCAATGCTCCATTACTCTATGGCATTGCAACAGCTGAACTATCAAGACTTATATCATGTAAAAATGTTCTATGTCTCTTTGATACAGCAATACCTCGACTGTAAATTCACGGCTCCTTGCATCAAGAACTTGTCTACCAGGTATAGATGTATGCTATACATGGACAACTATTCGTTTGTACTTACATAGCACTTCTACTACATGCTCTTGCCTATACGTTAATGTTACATGGGCGTCTCTTACTGGATATGTAAATCACTCTGGATGTCAAATATAATTTTGTTATATCAACTGGAGAATTTATTCAATAATTTGTTTTCATGATATGAAACACAGTTTAGAAAGTTGATGTTTTCTCTTTTTAAATTTGAGCTAACAATTAAAAGTATACAAATACCATATATATATATATATATATATATATATATATATATATATATATATGCACACACTTATCTAGCAATGCCAGGTAATGATGTTGCTAATGCAGCTGCATACTGAGGCACAACATACATCGAAATTAGTTGCAAAGACCTCCATTGAAATTTTCTGAATTGTCATATTTGTAAACCCATACCATACATTTCCAAAAAATATTCCCAGCTCCCAAGACGATCATACACTGCACACTGGATGGCTGAGCTAGCACACATCATGTTCGTGACTGTAGATTCATGTTAGTGAATGGTCTATGTGGTATTATCGTTGTTGTATATTTTCACTGTTCTTGGGTAGTTCCAACACATTTTGTATGACAATCCAGTAACAATGTAGCCATTTGAACATCGATCGTTCATCATTGAGCATTGCAGTTATTTGCTCTGAATTCTGACATAATTGGTACCATTCATGGTCTGAAAGCACTAACTTCATATCATTAAATTGTGGATTTTCAAAAATTACCACAACACTGAACTCATGGTCTGCGGACATACCTACAACAATGTGTTTACTGTCACTTGCACTCACACCCAAATTTACATATGTCAGACACTCAGATGTGTGACGATACATTGTCAACCAAAACACCGATTTAGTTCGTACTGTGTGCTGTCGTCCAGTAGAAGATGCGTAAACGGTTATTAAAAGTAACGCCAATACTACAGAGTATAGGCAAACCATATCTGTGACGTACTCTCTGGTAGGCGACTTGTTAGCGCGTCAGATTGTTGCGCTAAAGATCCCAAGTTCCAGACGCACTAATCGTAATTTTATTTAACACATTACGCGTGAAACTGTTATATGGGAGAACATTTTTCTGCCACGTAAAAGGACGTTTCGGAGTTTGTAGCTATATTCTTTCGGCAGTATGCTTTCGCTTCATTAATTGAAAGTAGTAAACCTGTAGCGTACATTTGTATAGATACCACCACACCTATCTACACAATGTACTCTATAGGACTGCTACTTTCAATTAATGTAGCGAAGGCAGACTGCCAAAACAACATTACTACGAACTATGAAACGTCCTTTCACAAGGCAGAAAAATGTTCTCGCGTACTAAAATTTCACGCGTAGTCTTTAAAAAAAGAATTCGCCATCAGTGGGTTTGAACGTCAGTACAACGATATGACACTCTACCAGCTCACCTGCCTTCTTTTTTGATCACGTTTTGTTCGTTATTGGTCGTTGTTTCTGGTCGGGGCGCACGTCCCATGACGCCTGTTCAGGATCATCTTCGATCCAGTCACTCATTTTTATTTTATTACACAAGGCAGCTAACCCTCTGACCGAACACGCTGAGCTACCATACTCGTAACCAGAGATCTTCACATTACGACCTTACAGATGCTGTTTGCCTATACTCTGGAGTTCTGGTGTTACTATTAATTACCATTTACACATCTTCTACTGGACTACAGCACACAGCACGAAATAATCGGCGTTTTCGTTGATACTCTATCGACACACGACGTTTGGTACCGACCTGAGTGTTTGACATCTGGAGGTTTAGTAGTCAGCTGCAAAGTTATTGAGAATAACACCACTTTGATAGCTGCACTATACCAATGCTTGAGTGGTGCAGACGTTAGTGATAGTGGTAACTCTTTGCCTGAAATGAATTTAACGTGCTGACTTCGTATCTGCTCCTTGTATCAGGTGCACTAGACAATGCTGGTGGCACGACGACAGGTGCCAATGTTGGATTTACTGGAAACTCAAAGTGTGGAGAGAGGGTAGCGCAGCTCCACCCAGCTTGGTGTGGCACTAACAGCATTTGGCTTTACGCCGTCTGTGCCCTGGTGGTGAAATTTCTGAGTGTCGAAGGAACTCTCTACTTTGTGTTCTTTCTTTCAATAATAAAGGTGCAAATGAACAATTGTATCACTACATATGATGGTGACAAGTGTTTCACAACCAAATATGGGCTATTCAGTTTTAAAGATAGAACAGGTCAGCTCTTGGGTTTCAAAATTACGAGTTGCAACGTTGGGAATGGAGGGGGTTGGTAGAATTGTTTAATAATAGCACAAGTGAATTGTAAAGAATGGGGAAAACCGATGATTTTGTGAATTCCTGCACCATTTTAAACTTGGAAGAAGTGATCTTCCAACCACAAAGGCTGTCCTCCTTGCCCTAGACAAATCATCTTGGATTTGTTCTCAGATCCCCTGTTCACCATCTTGGATTTCCTTCTTAGATTATGACGTCATAGTGAACGTCCTAGTGTCCCTTGGTCACCATCTTTGATTGGGGCATCGTAGAGAGTGTCCTAATATATCCAGGTCACTACCTCGGATCGTCACATTGGGTTCTCGTCCCACAGACTGCCCTTGAATTTCACACTAACGGATTAATGTCCCACCGCATTTTTTAAAATTTCAGGCCAGTTTATACTTAGTATAATACCCCAACTTCCACAGTTGTATCATTGGCTGGGGTAAAACCCTGTAGCACACTAGCACTGTTTGAATTTCCTACCATTCCTCAGTTTACCATCACTTTGCAATAGGGCAATCAGTCAATAACAGAGGCGTGACTGCAGTCTGGTAACTATCCATGACATTATCAATGATGTCATAGGGTTAGAGGGATTGAAGGGGTGGGGGAGGGGGGCATGGTTGTGGGAGTAGAAGTAGGGGAATGGAGCAGTGGGGGAAGGGTGAGGTGAGGGGAGTGGGGAGGTGGGACTGAGGGGGTGGGTAAGGTGGAGGGGCAGTGAGTATATGAGTGGAAGGTGAAGGATGAGAGGGAGTGGGGAGGGGGAGGACAAAATCTGGCAACAATGAACACTGTTCTCACTCTCTTTCAGTTTCGTACTGAGAAGGACTATGTAGGTAGTTAGTAACATTTTTAATGTTTCTTTTATTGAAACGAGTCAGTTTACAGGGTTTGTATAAGGTATACATATACGTATACAGTGTGGCCCACTGCCAGCCCGTTCAATGCTCCCATCTCCTCCAGACTTTCTCCTTCAATTTTTGTGCCCTTAGCATCCTCCCATTCCATTGCCATGCTCTCTCCGTCTTATGGTGACAACACTCTGCTATTCTCGAACAGTGCTAACATAAGCATTTGACCTCCTCCCACATTTTTCATCATTCTGCCTTTCTTTCTGCCTGCTGCTTACCCTCCCCCCCCCCCCTCCCCTATCCTTGATTCCTCCACACCTTCCTGGGCCACTTGTTTTCTCTGTGTGGGTCATTCCCAACTCACACATTTACCTTCTCCTCTGACAGATGGCTCCAAGGCACACATTGCGCCTAATGTACGGCCCTGCCTGGTACCGCCTCTGTCTAGTCATCGCCCCCTCCCCCGCCCCCCTGCCACCCCTCGCCCCCCACTGTGCTCCCATTGCGGTCGTGTCCTATGACCTTGCGGACTTCCTTACACCTCCTGTTCTCCATTCTTGGAAGTTTCACTGTTTCGCTGTTTTTCTCCTTCTTGCCTCTGGCTAGCTGGCTTCACCATCTCAATAAAGGTGGAGAATCTGTGTAAGCACTCGCCTGGTAACCTGCCATTACATAACACATACGCAGCCAGCAGGTTACCATACCCCACGTGTCCTCCAGGCAGCCAGACACATTCGAAAATCACAACTCTCCTCAAACACGCTCCTCAGTATGAGAACAGCAGCACGTCCCACTGCAAAAACGCCAGAGGACTACAGCGACATACCCATCCCTCTGTGCATGTGCCAGTCTCCAGCATGCTCCAGAAGAGACTCCAGCATCGTCCGCCAGCAGTGCGCAGTGACGACTGCGGTACGGCATACTAAATTTCCTCAACATCTCCGCACAGCTCGACCATCGGTAGCGATTTTCGGCAGCAGCCTTCAGCTCCATCCCTGTCTGTGGCTGGACTTGACCCAGTGTGTTTGAGGACTCCGACCAACACACCAATCTGCCTGCACCCGACTGATCGGGACATACACACAGACACCAGCTATATAACTGCCTAAGAAATCAACAAGATAGTGAGCAGACGCCAATGAAGGACACCAGTTTGGATTACATCTACATATCGTACAGACTCCACAGACCATCATACGGTGCATGGCAGGTGGTACCCTATTGCGGTAATAGTCATTGCCTTTCCTGTTCCACTGGCAAACAGAGCGAGGGAAAAATGACCCTATATGTCTCCATATGAGCACCAATTTCTCATATCTTACCTCCGTGCTTCTAACATGAGATGTATGTTAGCGACAGCACAATCGTTCTGCAGTCAGCTTCAATTGCCAGGTCTCTAAATTTTCTCAGTAGTGTTCCTTGAAAAGATCGTCACCTTCCCTCCAGAGATTTCCACTTGCGATCCTGAAGCATGTCCATAATACCTGTGTGGTGTTTGAAGCTACCGATAAGAAATCTAGCAACCCACCTCTGAACTGGTTCAATGTCTTTCTTTAATCCAACCTCGTGCGGAATCCAAACATTCCAGCAGTACTGAGTAAGAGATTGACTATTATTCTGTATGCGAATTCATTTACAAATGAGCTACACTTTCTCAAAATTCTCCCAGTAAACTCAAGTTCACCATTCGGCTTCACTATCACAATCCCTACATAGACGTTATCTATATACATAAAAGAAAGTCGTGTTAGTTACACTATTTATAACTCAAGAACGTCTGGACCGATTTGGCTGAAAATTGGTGGAGAGGTATCTTAGAACTAGGAGACGGTCATAGGATACCTTTATCCCGTTCGACCGCTATAAAACGTGGTATAACAAAAACACATCTTTCATGGAGTAACAAAACGCAAATGCCAGCTAAATGTCACCATAAAACGTGGTATAACAAAAAGACAACTGACATGGAATAACAAAACGGAAATGACAGCTAAACGTTTGTGGTTAAGTGTTAGTATAGATCATTAATTAAAAATTTAAAGAAATAATTTGTATTTTCTTTGAGTCACCATTAACAATACCGCGACCAAGACGATCGAATATTTCTCGACAAAGCCGTAATGCAAGAAGAATACAAAACATTGCGAATGAAAGGACTGAAGAAGAACAACAAATTGCCCATGAAGAGCGCCGCGTTAGTATGGCTCGACTTCGTGCTTATCAGTCACAAGAGCAAAGTGTGGCAGCCCGTGAAACGGCTCGGTTGGCAATGCGAAATCGTCGAGCGAACAACAGAGATCAACATGTAGATAATTTTCGACGCACAACAAGAGATTTATCACGTGATGATTTGAATCGATTTGCGTTATGCGTTTTGATACGATTGCAGCACTGATTACTGCTTGCATCCTTGTGTTTGCATTGGGCCGATGGACGTTGTTTGCGAGTATTGTGGCGCATTGAAGTTTTCTGGGGAAACGCACGGATTGTGCTGCCTTAGTTGGAAAGTGAAGCTGCCATTATTGACTCCGCCACCTGAGCCATTGCGTTCATTGCTTTCTGGCGAAACACCCGAATCACGTCATTTTTTTAAACACCCAAAAATACAATGGTTGTTTCCAAATTACCTCATTTGGGGCAGACAGTATCGAAGAACGAGGATTTAGTCCGACATTCAAGGTATTTATTTATTTATTTTTTACTTGCACATAGTAGAAGAATAACTTACTATACTTATTCGTACGTATTATGTTTGCTAACTCTAAAAAATGTGTTTGTAAATAAGTAATATTTAATTTTGTAGATACAAGGACAGATTCACCATCGAATTGGATCATTGCTACCTCTCGAAGATGCACAGCATAAATTTTTACACGTATACTTCATGGGCAACTTGGAAGAACAACTTGATCGACGTCAAGAAATCAACGCAGCAATGAAAAGAGCAACTCTTCAAGATTTGCAGCAACTACTTCATGAACATCATGCGTTGGTCAGGCTGTTCAGGGGTGCTTTAGAGCGCATGCCAAATAATGACTACAAAGTCGTGATCAGAGCAGAGATTAAGGCGGAACAGAGTTCGCCGGGTCCGCTAGTATTTCAAATTTCTTTGCAACGTTACGCCCCTGAATTTAAACGACGTGATTTTGTTAAGCTGCACGCTACAAATGCTATATTCTAACATCACGGGATTGTTTCTCCTACTCATCTTAACTACACCTGTATTTAGAGCTAGCTGTCCTTCATTATACCAATCAGAAATCTTGTGAAAGTCATCTCCTGTCCTCCTACAGCAACTCAGCTTGGACACATTCCTGTACACAGCAGCATCACTAGCAAAGCACCGCAGTTTGCTGCCTGCACTGGCCACTAAACCATTTATCTATTTAGAGAAAAACAGCGGTTCTATGCCGGTGTGGCCGTGCGGTTCTAGGCGCTTCAGTAACGAACCGCGTGACCCCTACGGTCGCAGGCTCGAATCCGGCCTCGGGCATGGATGTGTGTGATGTCCTTAGATTAGTTAGGCTTAAGTAGTTCTAAGTTCTAGGGGACTGGTGACCACAGATGTCAAGTTGCGTAGTGTTCAGAGCGTTTTTTTTTTCTCTCAACAAGGGAGAGCCTGTTTGGTCATGAGAAATATCAGATATGGATGCAAATGGGGAGAGCGCGAAGATGCTTATGTCAGTAATGGAAGATACGTGACACTGGCATCTCGCAGCAAAAGCAGTGAAGAATCCTGGAATGAAGCCGAGTATGGCAATACAGTCTAACAGCTATTGATCCAAGTTTAAGCAAGACCCATTCCATGTTTACGGAAGAAGTACCGCGCTTCAGTCTGGAACCGCGCGACCGCTCTAGAAGATCGTAGCGTTCCAAAGGATTGGAAAAGAGCACAGGTCATCCCCGTCTTCAAGAAGGGACGCCGAACAGATGTGCAGAACTATAGACCTATATCTCTAACGTCGATCAGTTGTAGAGTTTTGGAACACGTATTATGTTCGAGTATAATGACTTTTCTGGGGACTAGAAATTTACTCTGTAGGAAAAATGGCTCTGAGCACTATGGGACTTAACATCTGTGGTCATTAGTCCCCTAGAACTTAGAACTACTTAAACCTAACTAACCTAAGGACATCACACACATCCATGCCCGAGGCAGGATTCGAACCTGCTACCATAGCAGTCACGCGGTTCCAGACTGAAGCGCCTAGAACTGCACGGCCACAATGGCCGGCATCCGTGTGGGGGACGGGAGGCGTATACGGAAGGCGAGGCGGAGTGCGTGGCGCTCAAGGATCTGCAGGGACTTATAGAATTTCGGGGGGGGGGGGTGGATATCCAGGCGGATCTGGCATAACAGAGGATGGGACGGATTAAGGATTTGTAGGTGTGGAGGATGGTAGAGGGGTGCAACCCCATTCTCTCGCCAGACAGGAGTTTATACTGGAACATAATTATTCATACTAAAAGATTCTTTCTTTGTATGGGATTGGACAACACAGTACACTGCAGAAATGTCTCAGGATAACACCAACTCTAACTTTTTCAACTAACAAAGTACTCCTTCTCGAATGAAAAAGATTCGGGCAAAACGTGAACTTCAGTCCTACGAGTCTTCCTGCTCTGTTTATAACGTAAAATATTGCGAGACAGGTGGTTTCCTGCAGGTGGTTCCCCGAGTCGCCGCGCTGGCTGACGTGCAGGGGGCGCGAGGAGGAGGCGCTGGGCGTGCTGCGGCGGATCGCGGCCACCAACGGCTCCAGCCTGCCGCCGTTCACCCTGCAGGTGCTGCACCGCGTGGCCAAGGCCAAGCGGGACCGCGTCGGCTACCTGGGCATCTTCTCCAGCTGGAACCTCTTCAAGAACACCCTCCTGCTCGCCATGGCCAGGTGAGCACGAGTTGCTGTAAAACTAACACGTTTTCATAAACACAAGGAAATGAAATCTACAGCTTTCGTGTCAACTGGTACACGTTGTCAAAACTACATCGCAAAGCTGCGATTCCTCCTCAACTGAAGTGTATCATAAGAACTATCCAACCAATCATGGGCCACAGTACCTGGAGGTGCCACGTTTTAAAGGTGTCCTTCATTGTAACTTCCTCTCCTATACACAATGGTGGATTATGTTTCCAGAGTACGAAGCTACATCACAAGTCCATCTTCCTGTGACACGTGGTATTCACTTATAATGGAGATAACTGGAACCATTTCTAGACAGTTACCTACAACGTTGGAACCAAGCAGCGTACCACCACCTGCGAATCTATCACAACAAGTAAAAGTGTGGCATTATATGTGGAAATATTATTTCAAGAGGACCTAGTAGATAGTGTCGGAAGTTCCATGCGGCTTTTTGCGGATGATGCTGTAGTATACAGAGAAGGTGCAGCAATAGAAAATTGTTGCGAAATGCAGGAAGATCTGTAGCGGATAGTCACTTGGTGCGGGCAGTGGCAACTGACACTTAACATAGACAAATGTAATGTATTGCGAATACATAGAAACAAGGATCCTTTATTGGATGATTATATAATAGCGGAACAAACACTGGTAGCAGTTACTTCTGTAAAATATTTGGTAGTATGCGTACGGAACGATTTGAAGTGGAATGATCGTATAAAATTACTTGTTGGTAAGGCGAGTGCCAGGTTGAGATTCATTGGGAGATTCCTTAGAAACTGTAGTCCATCAACAAAGGAGGTGGCTTACAAAACACTCGTTCTACCTATACTTGAGTATTGCTCATCAGTGTGGGATCCGTACCAGGTCGGGTTGACACAGGAGATAGAGAAGGCCCAAGGAAGAGCGGCGCGTTTCGTCAGAGGATTATTTGGTAACCGTGATAGCGTTACGGAGATGTTTAGCAAACTTAAGTGGCAGACTCTGCAAGAGAGGCGCTCTGCATCGCGGTGTAGCTTGCTGTCCAGGTTTCGAGAGGGTGCGTTTCTGGATGAGGTATCGAATATATTGCTTCCCCCTACTTATACCTCCCGAGGAGATCACGAATGTAAAATTAGATAGGCTTTCTGGCAGTTGTTCTTCCCGCGAACCATACGCGACTGGAACAGGAAAGGGAGGTAATGACAGTGGCACGTAAAGAGCCCGTTGAGTGGCTTGCGGAGTATAAATGTAGATGTAGTAGATGTAGATTTAGGGCATGAAACCCTGGAGGGCGGGGAGAGCAGACGTAAACTTAACCCTGACAACGATGTAATTGTTTAGTTTATGCAATGAAAATTCACAAAAGTGTTAGGTAAAATTTAGACAAACGCCAGTTTTACAATGTGCTCGACTAAGACGGTGACGTGATAAGGCCGATCAGTGAAGACCAAAGAAGGTAAAATTTGGCAAATAATTCCTGCAGTCGCATATTTTTGTACAGTAGTTAGAGGGAGTGCTATGCACAACATACTAGAAATCCTGAACGTTGGGGACGGAATGTGAGAATGGAGGTGCGTGTCAAGATCTCTTTCGTACGTTTCACTTGAACAACTCGAAAACTACGACCTCCAACGAAAACGTATCCTAGTACAAAATTTATCTACATTACATTTCCTACAAATAGGACTTGTTCAATTCTTTCTGTAGGCCTCACAGGTTGCACATAGCGAGCTAGAGAACAGGAAAATCTCGCGCATGGTTTCTGAAAAAAAATGTAGAACTTCGAGTTGTATGAAACGACATCTGAAGGGGGCATCTGTAGGGGTAACAAAGAATGAAGGAAATTTAATTTGAAAGTAGGTTTGAAACCATAATAAAACTAAAATAGTTCTGAAGTAAATACGAAGAAGAAAACAGTAATAGCAGCAATAAAGTCATTGACCCAGTGAATGACTTTGTATGTTTAGAGCGGTAGGAAGAAAAAGAACCAACAGGCAGAGTATAAAAGCCTGAGTAATTTTTGTTACCTAGCAACGATGAAGGCTGTCATTGACGCGTGTTGTCGCAATTTCAGACGTGAATTCGGATCGGAAAGCTCTTGTAAAAGTTATACATTATTCATGTTTAACATTCCGTCTTTCGGCTTAATTGCATTGCTAGACGTTTGGCGAAGATTACCAGCTCTACCGTGAACATTTTATGTTTGCTGATTTATTTCTACTGTTTTCATTGACTCTGTGCTCTCGAGTAAATAAAGTTCAGCAGTCACATACATGATAGTGGTCATTTCTTTAAGCTCAGTTTCTGTTTTTCAAACAGTTTATCTTTTCATGAACTTTTCAGTTTAGTTGCCGATTGTTTCCCATACGTCTATCGTGCGCCATTTTGTATCAGCACTGCCCTGAGTGACGTGCAGTAACATTTTTCATTTACACTACTGGCCATTAACGTTACTACACCACGAAGAAGACGCGCTACAGACGCGAAATTTAACCGACGGGAGGATGATACTCTGACGTGGCTCTACCCTTCATTCGAGCCATGCAAAACCCTAAATTTCAGCTGGATAATGCACGACCGCATGTTGCAGGTCATGTGCGGGCCTTCCTGGATATGGAAAATGTTCGACTACTGCCCTGGCCAGCACATTCCCCAGATTTCTCACCAATTGAAAACGTCTGGCTCATCACAATACGCCAGTCATTACTCTTGATGAACTGTGGTATCGTGTTGAAGCAGCATGGGCAGCTGTACCTGTACACGCCATCCAAGCTCTGTTTGACTCAATGCCGAGGCGTATCAAGGCCGGTATTACGGCCAGACGTAGTTTTTCTGGGTACTGATTTCTCAGGATCTATGCACCCAAATTGCGTTAAAATGTAATCACATGTCAGTTCTAGTATAATATATTTGTCCAACAAATACCCGTTTATCATCTGCATTTCTTCTTGGTGTAGCAATTTTAATGGCCAGTAGTGTAAAACCTACAAGCTCATGAATTTCAGTTAAAGTAAGTAAGTGCGCCTTCTCGATTAAGTTCGAGCACAAGAGCAGCAATATTAATATCGGTCATCAGTTATTCTAGACAAGTATTTCATTAAAATGGCGGAATTCTGATGTGTTTTGTTGGGCACAGTTGTTTGGTACGTCAGTGTAGGACACCAGTTTAGACATTTTGTTTCTCCACTCAGACACAGTCAACTTACGTGGCTGAAGCCAGACATTCTTCCACACTGTTTCGTTTCTCATGATGCAAATAAGCCGTTGGGTGCGATGGGAGGTATCTTTTATAAACCCTCGTCGCCCGTTTTGTAAAGCCTCGTCGCTACTGCTGTGGAGGGTGAGTTTGTGGGTTCGTGAAACGGCTTGGGGCGCAGTACACCGCTAAGACAATTTCTCCCTGCCACTGTAATACAGCTATGCCTCAAGGTCACGTAACAGGGTAGGAGAACGAAGGTTCCACAATACTCCAACAAATTAGTAGCAAAGTCACACAAATGAGTTAAAAGGTTTACTTATCTTTGTGACTTATTGAATGATTAAGTCTGGAACACTGCATATAATATAAGACAAAAAAGGCCCTCAATGACTAAGTGAAAATAATCGTGGGTAAACTTCACAGTACACAGCTAATGCAATTTACAGCAACTGTCTGTTCACTTCTTAAGAGTTCATTCACTATACGACGTTCCGTGTCTAAGCCAGCCGTATAAGATGATCTGTAACACAGTCGGCGAGAGCTGCTCTTCTGCCTTCCGAATAGGATTCTGTCCGTTGTCGTCTTGTCATTGGCGGATTGTACTCGGCCGGCAATTGGCCGAGGCGAAGTCGATGTCTTCATCCTCAGCGCCGCCCGTGGCGGTGGTGGAATTTGTGCAAGTGGCGAATCTCTATGGCGCTGGCACCTGCTCGCTCTTTCCACCTGTGGTGCTTTTGCCCTGGCTGTGTCTTGTCCGGTCGACACAGCAGTACCAAATTTCGAACTTTTCTAGAGAAGTTAACTTACAAATCCATAATCCCCATACGAGGTTAGTCACAGTATAGTCATAAGACCGCAGCACTTGCCGAGGAAAAATTGTAACTCTCGACAAGTGTACTTGCTCAATTCAATTGCTTTACTGGTCAATCTTTATTATTTCCCAGTGTTGAATGTGACAGCGACTGAACATCACTGCCACGAGTCGTTCGCGTGTCTCTCTCATCCAGTCTTTTTCTTTAGATCATGTGAAGCGTGAGTGTTTAACATATAGTTCTTCGTAATGTTATCGTTACTTTCATAAAGCCACATTAGCTGTGTTCTTTGCCACAAATGTGAATTGCCTCTTTGAGCTGCCAATGTTAGAATAAAAGATGTAATTCATTCTGATACTGCAATGTATCGCAATTTTAACGATCAATGAAAACTTACACAAATGAAATGGAACACATTTCTTCTGTCACGACCTCTTTCGTGGGTTACAATACCATGAGGTCACCTGCAGTGAAACACATCAATAAATTAGGCTAAAAGCAATAGGATCTTAATGAATAAGTTAATCAGCTCACGCTTCCAACAGCCTCATAATGAATCGTTGCCTAGATGTGTCCATACAGCGATTCAAGAGACCAAGTTGCCTTACCAAACGTAGAGGCAAAACCTGGAAATGACAGTCATATGAACGTTCGGTCGACCACTTGGCGGAAGTAAAGCGAGCTGTATGACTATGCAACACGTCGTTCTGTGTGCACTAGACTGTACAGATAAGGCCGCTCCACGAAAGAGGTGAACGTGTGATCATAACTCTTGGGCTTTGTTCAAAAATGTTCAAATGTGTGTGAAATCCTATGGGACTTAACTGCTAAGGTTATCAGTCCCTAAGCTTACAGACTACTTAACCTAAATTATCCTAAGGACATACACACCCACCCATGCCCGAGGGAGGACTCGAAACTCCGCCGGGACCACCCGCACAGTCCATGACTCCTGCACCTGAGACCGCTCGGCTAATCCCGCGCGGCGGGCTTTGTCGAGTGCGATATATCGATTGCGTCATCGCATTCGTTGCAGGTAAAGAGAAAACCTTAAACACAGAAATCACAATGAAATGTGATAAACACTACGCAGACACTTAACGCAATTCCAAATATCCACTGACGGAAAAAATCATCACAACACCAAGAAAGTGTTGTGCGACATAAACGAAAGCCAGTAGGCGTATTTCTACATCTGAAAGATGATGGCTATTCAAATTTCTCGCCAGTCGCTTCAGAGTGGCCCTAGTAGTGCCAACTATGAGAATGAAAATCAGGTTTGTTTTAATTACACGATGTAACGGTCGTGAGCGCTAGTTATCTTTGAGATTGGACGTAGTGAGTAGTTGTTAGTCAAGAATGCCTTTAAGACGACAAAGACCGCATTGTCAACACCTCACTGAATTTGAAGCAAGTCGTGTAATATGGCTATGAGAAGGTGGATGTTCATTGTAGGAATTCAGCCACTGTACATTATTGCTGGCAGCGGTGATCACGCGATTGTACAGTTACACGATGATCTGATTCCGGACGGCCAATTAACACCACCGAGAGACAAACCATCACGTTCAGCGTATGGCGCTGGCGAATTGTACTGCATCTGCAGCAGCAGTATGAGCAGTAGTTGGCACCACAGTGACACAACGAACCTTACAAATCGGTTACTTCA
Source organism: Schistocerca cancellata (assembly GCF_023864275.1). Classification (NCBI taxonomy): domain Eukaryota; kingdom Metazoa; phylum Arthropoda; class Insecta; order Orthoptera; family Acrididae; genus Schistocerca; species Schistocerca cancellata. Next base: position 856,520,575 of record NC_064628.1, read on the forward strand.
ATGACAGTTCCGTGCCAGATGCCCTGTAGCGTGCATTCCACTGGCCCTAAACCACCGCCATCTGCTACTTCGGCCTTGCCGCGGTGGATACCCCGGTTCCCGTGAGGTCACCAAAGTTAAGCGCTGTCGGGCGTGGCCGGCACTTGGATGGGTGACCATCCATCCGCCATGCGCTGTTGCCGTTTTTCCGGGTGCACTCAGCCTCGTGATGCAAATTGAGGAGCTACTTGACCGAATGGTAGCGGCTCCGGTCAAAGAAAACCATCATAAAGACTGGGAGAGCGGTGTGCTGACCACATGCCCCTCCTATCCGCATCCTCAACTGAGGATGACACGGCGGTCGGATGGTCCCGATGGGCCACTTGTGGCCTGAAGACGGTGTGCTATTTGCTACTTCGGTGGTATCAAGCGAGAGCTCCTTGGAGGACAGGCTGAAGGTCTGTTATGTTTTCTGATGAAAGCTTGTTCTGCCTCGGTAACAGTGATGGCCGTGTGTTGGTCAGAAGGAGGCCAGTTCAGGAACTGCAGCCAACCTGTCTGCGTTCTAGACACACGGGACCTACACCTGAATATATGACCTGGGGTGCAGTTTCGTATGACCGCAGGAACAGTACCGAGGTTGCCCCACGCACCTTACCCGAAAATTTTGTGCGTTAGTCTGGTGATTCGACCTGTTGGGCAGTCATTCATGAACCGGTTTGGCATCGATAGTTAGCTGGATGTGCTCCTGAGTTCACTGTGCCAAATTCTGTCCAACTGGTGCATTAGATTGTCAAAATCCCGAACTGGTTAGAGGGCCATGCTCAAATTGCTCGAAACGTTCTCAACTGTGGGGAAGATCAGGTCACCTTGCTGGCACTTGTCAACCACGAAGAGAAGCAATAAAAACTCTCACCTTGTGTGGGTGAGCATTGTCTGGCTGAAGTGGAAGCTCAGAATGGCTTGCCATGAAGGACAACAAAATGGGAGGTACAATATTGTCGACATAACTTTGTGCTATAAGGGTGCCATGGACGGCAACCAAAGGGCTCATCCTATGAAAAGAAATGGCAATCCAGACCATCAGTCCTGTTGTCAGGCCATATGATGGGTGACAATCAGGTTGGTGGTATCCATCTGCCCTCTGGGGTCCCTCCATACACATCTTCGCTGGTTATCTGGGCTCAGTTCGAAGTGAAGGTGATCACTGAAGACAGTTCTAGTTCAGTCGATAAGATTCTAGGCCGAAGCCGTGACTGGAGACATCTTGGACACTGCTGGGATACCAACCTGATTGTCACCCCATGCAGTCCGACAACCAGGAGTGATGGTCGGAGGTGCCATTTGATTTCGTAGCAAGACCCCTTTCCTTTCAACCCCGGCACCATTACAGCACAGTGGAACATGGACGAAAGTCTACTTCCTGTTTTGTGGCCCTTGAGAGCAATCCATTCTGGGCTTAGATTCTAGCAAGGTAATGCCCACCTCTACAAGGCGAAAATTTCTGCTGCTTATTTTCGTGCTTGCCAAGCAGCTTAGCCAGCAAGGTAGCCCAATGCTGAGGTACTACTGCAATACAGTTGCTGAGCCTCTGTAATGCTGTTCAAGTGTAGAGGGAATACCAAGTTGGCTGTGGCATCGGTGGGAATTTGAACTGAGGAGGGAGGCGTCTAGAGTAGCACGAGCAGTTGTACAAAGCCATTGTGCCACGGTGGCATAGCGGTTACCGCATATTCTTAGTGAGGAGGAGAACTGGGTTCGAATCTGGGCCTTACTTCAGATTTTCATTCATCACTTCAGTCTGCAAATATATACATTTTTTATTGTTGTTTGTTTCCAGTCGTGCATCCTGGAAACTGCAAGTGATTGATGACGGGCAAAGTAGATACTCCATTGGGGCATACCCTGTTTGGTCAGGTTCTGGTTATTGACCATACACTCCACTGACACTACTGCTCGTATTCACCAGTCAAAGCTTGGGTGGTCTGATAGTGGTACCTGTATCTACTTCTAGTGGTGTCACGTTCCAGCGTTCAGAAGGAAGAAGTCCTCTGTTGACCCCTCACTGGACGCGGTGACGGCTGAATCCTCACAAAAGGCAAAGTGCTGAGTTACATGAGAATCTAGGTGATTAGGCGATTGGCGGGGATTTGGAGCCCATTGGCTCGGCGCCGAGTCTGGCGGGCGCGGACCACAGACGGAACACTCGACTCGGCGCAGACCGATTAGGGAACGCCCAGCTCCTTCCAGGAATAAATACTGGACTCGATCGATCCAATGACCAGTCTCAGGTAGCACCTAAGGCACGCTGTTGAAATATCGTGCGAGAACGACGCGAACATCTGGCTGGATTCCCGAATATCCAAGATGTCACAAAGACATTGTCTTCTAATTTACGAGAAAGTGAGATGACCAATGAAGCGCTGTCGGCGTCAAAGTTAGCTGCCTCAGAAAGGATGGTTTCCTCCATCCCTCCGTTAACTCTCCCAATTCCATCTGCAACTGAGCTACTTCATCTCTCAACTGCTGAATCGCACTCTGAGCTGAAACGTCTTGAGCTATATTGAATGTTTAATAATAAATACTTGTATACCAGTTACCCAAAAATAAAATAAAAAGGAAAGAGAAACGTTATGGAAACGACCACACAGGCCCAAAACAGCTATAAATTCGGAATTTACCTGCATTTCTGTGTCAGATTGCACCAACAAGGATCCAGGTGCTGCCTTCCTGTTGTCATCCATCCTCATCCTCAGCACTGCTTCTGACACCAGTCGTTACGGTCCGAAGGGTGGCTGGCTTATGCACCATCGCTTACAATTTTATTTCGAAGATGGCTGGTTGTGGACAGGGACTCACTGCTGTAGGATGATGCGATGTTCAGCAGAAGAAGGTCCAGCTGCGGTTACAACTTATTTACTGATGTTTGTTTACAATCAGGGCTCTAGGAAACTGCGAGCGACAATGGCAGGCGACGTGATTACCACATCACAGAGTCTCCAGCTGCTGAACATCCACCCTGCTGCCACTGGTGCTGTGTTGACAGGAGGTTCTTACTCCATGACGGAAGTATGGACAGCCCAGCGGTGGTAGCTGTGTGTAACAACTGACTGCAATGTGTTGCAGTGATCTGAACTGAAGAGGTCCTCCATTGACACCTCAGGGGGATGGGAGGGAGATGGATGGCTGGTCCATCGTGTTGTGCTCCGAAGATGGTGGCAAAGTGTGGAGTTGTCCAAGCTTCCGGGAGCCCAGGTGTGGACAGGGATTCGTGAGCCTACAGCGGTAAATACAGCTGCGTCACAGATGGGCCCAGATGTTTGACAATGACTATCTGATTCAGTCTGGTTTAAATGCTGCTGCTGCTAATTTCTGACTTTGGTGTAGAAGCTGAGTTTGTGTCTGTTCTAAAGTACGTCCTTTCTGAGAGGATACAGAAGCGTCCCATATGTTGACAGGTCCCTGTGCTGGATGACGGTATTAGCACTCGTACTGAGCGTGGGCATCATCAGCGTGAACCCGCTGGTGGCGGTGTCTGCTCAGGCCATGGCGCAGGCGGCGTCTGTGCTGCTGCAGCACTACTGCGGGACCCACTTCGGGCGCCGGTGGTCCAACGTCGCGTGTCTGGCGCTGGTCGGTCTCCTTGGTGCACTCTGTGTCGTACTGCTCACAGGTAAACAACACAGCCCGTGAGAGCGCTCACACACCTCTCACACTTGCCTGCTGGCGCCCTCCTCCACCTGCCGTGGACTGGAGATTTCAAACATCTGTATTGCGACTAAAATTACTGTGTCAATCGAGTCAGACTATTTGGCAACAGCCGATCTCCACTGCCCGACAAACAAAGTGAAGCACTCAGAAGTGGAGGAGGAAACACAATGAAAATTCATGAGTTGAGAGGGTATGTGATTTTTGTTTCAGAAATTACAGAACCCAGTCAAATTTACAAAGAAGTTGGCCATATGAACCCACTTATCGGTATGATGTTGTACCTCTTCTCTCCAGGGTGCATGCAGTGATTTTTTTGGGAAGGCTTTTATAAATCCGTTGTATCCCCTCCTGTGGCCAGCTGGCCCACCAGTGTTGTTACCTTGTCCTTGATATACCGGATATTGCCACCGGAATCGAATTTATGATCGAGCTGCTCCCACACATGTTACATATGGGACAGATCTGACGATCTAGCTGGTCATAGGAGCACCTCAGCATCATTTGTTCATATAGACATGTGCCACATGTGTAAGAGCATTGTACTGTTGAAAAAAAGCATCGTTCTACTGTCAGATGAGAGGTAACATTTGGGTTCACAGGGCATATGCCAGTCCTCCCTCAATCTCTGCCAGTGGTGACCTGAGGTTATACCGAAAGTTTCCCCAGACTATGACGCCAGGAGCAACACTGTTGTGCCTTTCCGAAACATGGAAAGAATGGAACCTCCTCCCAAGTCGCTTCAAACCCGTCGTCGACGGTTATTGAAGGCAGTGCAGTATCACGATTCACTACTGTAAAAAATGCGAGAGTATTCGTCAGCAATACATCTTTCACAATCATGACGCTACTACTAATGCAGCTGGGTGTGTTGTGATGGGATCATAATTCCCTAGACCACCTACTGCTATCCTCTGACGAATGGTGTAGAATGACGCAGAATGTTGCATGAAGTCTATCACTTGTTGGATGGCAATCGCAGATGCGAAGGGGTTACGATGTACTTGGTGCGGAATATGGTCACCCTCCTTTTCACAGAGCAGATTCGGTCGGTCGGCCTGAACTTGAAAGGCGGATGTCCCACAAATCTTGATGCTGCACAATTCGACGAGCTGGTCAAGTGGAGACCCACAGTGAGGTCTCTCATGTGATAACGCAGCCTCATACAAATATGCTGCGTCTCGATGTTATTCACAGTGGTCACTCAACATCTGACGTACTTGAGTCCCCTCATATAGCACAGCACACCTGATAACAACACTAAACGTAAACAATACTAATGCAGAACAATGGCCATTCTACCAATCACAGAAAATTGCAACACTAACCATTTGCATACAGACCAATGGTGAGCATGTGTACAAGGTTGTATTCACATCTAAACATGTGCCCTTATTGCTTCATTTTTTATCAGGCAGTGTATGCTGAGAGGTACTAACTGTCATAAAAATTCCTGATCCAGGATAAAATCTTTTGTATCCACTATAACCATGTCGTTTCGGCCACTTCTGAACAATTTTTGTTTTGGCTGTTTCTTGTGGTACTTGTGATACATAAAACAGTAACTGTCGATGACATCCCCTAGTGTCATCTCACAAAGACTTGTTTAGCCATTGTTACACTGTTGGTTTGCATGTTTTTCAGGCTACCTGTCATCTCTTGTGAATGATGAGTGCTACAATGATTTACAACCAACTGAAGCAAAAAACGCTACAGTTTTGTTTCAATGGAAGAGGTAACACAACTTTTAAATTGTAAAGCTTGGGCAAGAATCCTACATCCTGCGAAGGGGTAGCTTACATTAGCATTGCCCTACTGGCCAAAGTGGTATCACAGGAAGATATCGGATCTAGTTCGTTATGCCAACTAGTCATAGACTGAGTTCCCCTTAGTCTTGCATAAATCTGTTTGCGTGCACTTACAGGTACATGGCATAATGTGACATGCAGAGAGTAACGAAGTGGCGTCAATAAAATTCTTCCGCCGTGTACCGGATACCCTGATAAGGAATTCTAGTTTTCTAGTAGACGCAATATGAGACGCTCCAACAGCACGTTGGAGACGGATGCGAAAAAGGAAGATTGAGAAATGAGAGGAGAAAAGAAAGGGACAGATGCTCTTGGCAGACTGGCAGGGAGTGGCACGCAGAAATCGTGAATTGAGCCAATCGTGACGATATTAACAGATGGACTGGCCCTGCAAGAAGAGTGGAAGGGGACCTGAAATTTTTATACGAGCACAGAAAACGAATTTCGAGATCCAGAATGAGATTTTCTCTCTGCAGCAGAGTGTGCGCTGATATGAAACTTCCTGGCAGATTAAAACTGTGTGCCGGACCGAGACTTGAACTGGGGACCTTTGCGTATGTGACGAGATACTTGCGGATAAATTTCGAAATGTTCCACGATAAGTCGAGGACTGGAGGAGACTTTCATTTGATGCCAAGGGAGACGCCTCGGTACCGTCTTCATAGCATAATTGGCAGACTCTAGACGCTGCATTGAAGGCAGCCACGTCAATCATTCAACTATGTAGCATGGACTGTGCGGCTGGTCCCGGCGGAGTTTCGAGTCCTCCCTCGGGCATGGGTGTGTGTGTTTGACCTTAGGATAATTTAGCTTAAGTAGTGTATAAGCTTAGGGACTGATGACGTTAGCAGTTACGTCCCATAAGATTTCACACACATTCAACTACGTAGGTGGGCTTCAGAACATGCAGAAAACATAATTCTGTAACTTTCACCGATTCCGTCGCTTTCAGCATTCAGCAGGGTTATTCACAACGGCAACAGGGCTGATGGTACAGCACCACCCTAATGACTGTGGTAATGCTTAGTTCCTGACAACGTGAAATCCAAAAGACTTTTATCATTTGTACCTTAACGGGACAGTTCATTAGAAGACACTGGAAAAATCATTTCGATTTCCTTTACTCTTGTGTGGTTACAAATATGTTTCTAACAAATCTCTTTCAGCCATACAGCCCATGTGTTTTGACCTTGCAGTTGGTGTTCCGAGTGTCGCCATGGCAGTGGTAATGATGGTCATGCAGTTCTGGTCGTCGGCTGGTTCAGCTGTCATCAACCTTCAGAGCATCGAGGTGCACCCCACGTGTCTGCGACAGATCACCGCCAGCGTAGAGTGCACGGTTGCTGCTGTTTGCATGTCTCTTGTTCCGTACATCGTCTTTCAGGTACTCCGTAACAATGTGCTCCGCTTCTACTGAAAATTATATTGAACCCGTGAGAGCAACTGTGGCCTGTAACTAAATACTAGTTCAAGCGCCAAAAATCTGGTTTACAGATAATTAGCAAAATGTTTATAGCAGCAATTTAATCTTGCAGCTCTTCCATCGGTCCGTCTTTCCTTACAAAAACAACAATATGTAAAATTTGGCTCTGCCTCGATGCAAAAAACTTTTATTATTTATTTATTTATTCCTAAACTAGTTTTGACAACAAATATCGCCATCTTTAGTGGCATCCTTAATTCTGAAATATGCAGCAATAGCATAGGTACAAAACGTTGTAAAAGATTACTACATGTCCACTGTTTGTTTCTTAAATATACTTTTATATATGCTATCTCCGCACGTTTTAGAATTAAAGAACCCACTGAAGATGGAAATACTTGTGGCTGAAATTAGTTTTGGAAGGCGGTCCGACAATTAGCATATTGTTGTGGTTATGTATAGCAGTTGTACAAAAGCAATATAAAAGTTGGAGATCACGGTACAACATAAAAACAGTACAGGTTTCTTTTCATATACATGTTGTTATTCTATGGTAAGAACAAAATGATATAAAATTTGAAGATAATAAAATATTCTGTATTCAACGGCTTTAACTTAAATAAGGATGCAAGTGCCCTCATAGCAATTAGCACTCAGTAGCATAGGTACAAAACGTTGTAAAAGATTACTACATGTCCACTGTTTGTTTCTTAAATATACTTTTATATATGCTATCTCCGCACGTTTTAGAATTAAAGAACCCACTGAAGATGGAAATACTTGTGGCTGAAATTAGTTTTGAAGGCGGTCCGACAATTAGCATATTGTTGTGGTTATGTATAGCAGTTGTACAAAAGCAATATAAAAGTTGGAGATCACGGTACAACATAAAAACAGTACAGGTTTCTTTTCATATACATGTTGTTATTCTACGGTAAGAACAAAATGATATAAAATTTGAAGATAATAAAATATTCTGTATGCAACGGCTTTAACTTAAATAAGGATGCAAGTGCCCTCATAGCAATTAGCACTCAGTTCAGAATGTTCTCGTGAAACCACTTATTCTCCTTTTTAACAAATGCAATCATTTAGCTAAATCCCTTCTTATTCGTTCCCTTCGCTGCGTAGTTTCTTTCTTTCACTTTGAGCTCTACCTTCATCTCTCTTCCTCCATTTTGGTGGAATTTTCCTTTACATCTTGTAATATTTTGTGCTACTTCTGTAATAATTACTTCAGCGTTGCCCTATTGTTGCAACGCTCATCAATTCACAACAGTGTACGCTAAGGCATTACCAGAGGCTTGGCACAAGACTCATTATTCGAACGTCGACCGTGTTAGACACGAATGTCGTTTTGTGGCAGCTGTAAGCATTGTTTCCCGCTGTTCTCGTGCTTGTGTCAGAATGTGTGTCATTGGCCTTGGCGATCACAGCGGAATTTCGCCTACAACTCAGATTTTCATTTTTTGGCGCTTCACCCGTTATTTACTTACATGCCCCAATTTCGAGTACGTGCTGAACCATCCAGTCACTGATGGTGATATTTTGAGTGTTTGCTTCATTACAGTGAATCTCATGATTTTAAAACAATTCTAATCATGTGTTTATCACCTCCTAATTCTGCTTCTTTCAACTTTAGCACAACTTGATCTTCAGTGACTCAAACGACTCTTTTTATACTTGATGCCGTTTTATCAAAATAAACAGAAATTAAACAACTGTGTGCTCTGCAGTAACTCGCTGCAGTGTCTCACTGGCCCGATGACAAATGTGCTTTATTCTTAATTTGATTCTCTCTCTCTCTCTCTCTCTCACACACACACACACACACACACACACACACACACACACACATATATATATATATATATATATATATATATATATATATACTCACACAAAATACTGCGATAAATTCTCTTTGCGTTATTGAACTGCTAAATATCTGCACTGATAGATAACTTTACTATCAGAGCACTCTCTCAGTTCTTTACGTACTGACGCATCTAGCATTTGTACTCAAACACTCACACGGTCATACTATACAGTGGCGCACAAATAACTGCGTAGTGAAGTACAATAGTACTAATTTCTTGAGTAAATGTTGGAGTTAGTATTGAATACTGGACAATGTCTGTTTAAAATCAAGTAAAACTATGAATTCCCTAACGTGACGTTACAAGAGCTCCATCTGTAATGACCCTGCTAAAACTTTACAAAACATCTTGAGGGTAAATAATTGTAATCGCACCAAAACTCTATGGAAAATAACTACAAGAATAGCCACTATTGCCGTGTACTCAATTACAAATGTGCTGAGCACTGACAGCGTGATAATATTCCTATAGTTTTTGAAACACAATAGAGTTTAGATGTAATATATAATTTCTGATTGTTCAGTACTCTTCTAATACGTTATAAATCATAAACTGCACTCAAATACTAAATGGTGCATATTATTACGTTCTCGTACACAGGCCATGCTGTAGATGTTTTCAGCGTCGAGTCAAAAATGTGATTCGACGCTTTTTCTACCAGAGATAGTCGTAAATGCTGACAGTGGATGATGATTGCTGTGATTTTTGACTGTTAAGGTGTCGCTAGACTAGGCTGCTGACAATACAGCGCCAGTTCTCGATTCAGCCCTTGTGAATTACGTAAAAAATATTTTTCTGTATCGTACTGCTCTAAAAATAGATTTGATTACATGAAATGCCACAAACACTTTATAGAAAATTGCAGCTGCGATTTAAATGTGATCTATGAGTAAAACAAACATCGTATATGTGTAAGAGAAGTCAGAGCTCGCAGGGAAAGATTTAAGTGTTCATTTTTCCTGCATGCTGTTCGAGAGCGGAACGGTAAACAAGTAGCTTGAAGGTGATTCGATAAATCCTCTGTCACGCATTTAATTGTGAATTGCAGAGTATTCATGTAGATGTAGATTTAGATGTAGAGAAGAACGCGCTGGCATAATATATTTATATGATCGAGCAATGTGTGCTTTATATTTAAACTTTCACTCAAATGTGCTACGCTTCTACACTACAAAGTTAAACAGATAAAAATTGTTTGTTAATAAAGTAAGTCCGTATAATATTTGCTGATTCGTATAAAGACAACACATGTATATAACAATTTTATCTCAATGAAGCATGAAAGTCCACTTAACTTACTCCAACGACAATCCAGTGTGCCTATCTTCTGCTAGACAGATTCAAGTCGAAGGCCAGTTTCTTACTGGGTTCTATGAAACCACGTCACATCTGCTTTCCACCGTTACACGACTGTTTATTCCTGTTGCTTCTCCTCTTTTTCTTTAAATCTTACTCAAAAAATTATTTTCGCTTCTTTTTCCGTAAATATAACAACATCCTCTCTTCTTGAGCCGTATGCACTGCTTGCGGATATTTTGTATACTTGATGTTCAACATAGATTTTGACACTACATATCTTCAAGACGAAATAGCTACCAAAACTCTTCGTTGCCTCTGATGATCCTCTACAACTGTAACAATGTAACTTCTTCACATGATTGTATCTCTCTTTCCTTCAGCTCGCCGGCCGGAGTGGCCGTGCGGTTCTAGGAGCTCCAGTCTGGAACCGCGCGACCGCTACAGTCCCAGGTTCGAATCCTGCCTCGGGCATAGATGTGTGTGATGTCCTTAGGTTAATTACGTTTAAGTTGTTCTAAGTTTTAGGGGACTGATGACCTCAGCAGTTGAGTTCCATAGTGCTCAGAGCCATTTGAACCATTTGCCTTCAGCTCAACGCATCGGATTCCGGAACTTGACTCATAAAGCATCTTCTTCCCACAGTGTATATAACGATCCTCCCTTAACGTATTTCCGTGACGTAGACCGTAGCTGCAATTTCAGGTATCTGCGTTTCAATTACACAGATACACAGTTATTTCCTAGTGGGCGTAATACTTAGTTTACAGTAACCACAAAATTTACGTTGAGTTTATTAAAGGTGCTACACCAAAGCACATGCTTACAGATACGATTATATATTTAAATGTAAGTTACTTTTACGTTTACGATTTGTCTAAGAAAAATCAGTAAAGATATGTTAAATCAAAATTACAACCATGACCAATAAATGTGGCGAAGAATGTTAGTAGAATCACTGTATGTTAATTCCAGAGTAGAAAATCTCCGGCACCCTTTCCCAGAATAATTCTTTGTAATGGTCATGGCTTATCCTGCAGATCGTGCAAAAACTATTTTTACCTGGGCTGATGAAGAGTGGAGATAATGTCACCTTGGCGAACCTTCGGGACAAGTTGAGTGATCATTGATGTCATCCGCTGTCAAAAGAATGTCGTCCAAGTTTTAAGTGCCGCTGTTTAGTGTAGTTTACTATGAAGAGAATGTTTTACGTTTCAATTTGTACTGATGATCTAAATGAGAGCAAGGGCAGCGTGAATACCAGAGCCGGCACATGGTGTAATCCTGTCTAATGGCACCTCTCAGACTGCCGAGCTTAACGTTATCTGAAGTACTGTCACCTGCCATATGGCGTAGGGCGTACAAGGATTGTGTGTCAGATTCTTAGCATTACAGCTTAATAACAGATTTAACTGGGAGGAGCATACCACAGAACTGCTAAAGCGCCTAAACAAATCTCTATGTGCTGTGTCAATTTTGTGAGACACAGGTGATGTAAAAATTAAAAAAAAAAACGCTAGCGTACTATGCTTACTTTCATTCCATAATGTCATACGGAAATATTTTCTGGCGTAACTCATGAAGCCAAGGTAAGGATTTCCGAGCCCAAAAACGTGGAATATGAATTACTTGTGGTGTGAACTCAAGAATGTGCTGCAGAGGGCTATTTAAGGCTTCCCGATATATTTATTCCTTAACGAAATTCGTCATTAAAATATATCTTTTTTTCCCAAATCAGCAGCTCTGTTCATCGAATCAAACTAGAAATAAGAATAACTTTCACAATGATTTAAAGTCACCTACTTGGTTCGGAAAGGTGTCCACCATTCCGCAGTATACATTTTCAATAACATGCCAGCAACCATAAATCACTAATAACGAAGTTCATTTTGAGAAGAGTCTAAAGGATTTAATGGTAGCGAACTCCTTCTTATCCATTGTTGAATGTCTTAGCAGAACCTATTGAGCGTGTATGTTATTACTATTATCACACAGTGTGAATATTTGCTTACAGTCTGACATCGGTCCCAATTTTGTGGTGTGATGCGATCATTGTAAACAAGTGCTGCAAAATGTTTTTTTTTTATTTTATTTGATGGTGTGTGCACTGCATCTAATCTAATCTAATCTATCTGCACATGCAGTGTCAAAACGTGGTTGGCACAGACTGTGACGCACACACCTCATATGCTCCAAAGCTAGAAGTGGCGTGGCTTCACCACGGGTGCCGCCACTCGCCCAACAACTTGCCTCGTGACGTCACCACCGTTGTAACGGCTCCCCATCTATTGCGGCTGCTGAGACCAGCCACTGACTCGACGCTGGTGTGACGTGAGCTTACCTCCTGTAGGTGTGAGGTGGTCCGCTCTCCACCTGCAGTGGACTCTCACCTTTGGCAGCGGAACCTGTCCAATTCCAGCCAGGGATGCCGCCGGATATGTTATTTTACCAGCCTGGCAGAGGGGGAGACGATTTGTTGTCTCACCGATGCTGCTGGGATCGATTGTGGACAGTCTTTGCTTCTTCAGCACTATCATTCTTTTTACAAAAAAATCGATATAAATACATCATAACACCCAGCCATTTCTCCTAGTAAACATGAAAAGAAGTCACAATGGACGGGCACAAGTAGCTGTCAGAAAACTAGCTTTAATAACAGAAATTCAAAATGCAGACAGGATTGCATAGATTCATCCCCTCTGGGACAAAAATATAATAATTAGCAAACAGTTATAAAGCTTCAAATGCATTATCTTCATTTTAAAAATAATTTTAAGAAAGAATGTGATGATTATGACAGTGAGGTACTCTTGGCACTATTAACAAGAAGGTACATTACACAACACAATAAAAAGTCCTATATATAAGTAACTGGGATGAGGTGTGAGGTGAAGCAGAAGGGTCTAGTTCCTGCTACTACCATTTCCTTCAAACTACATAACTACTCCATGTATATTTTCTTCAAACTACATCACTATAGCAGATATGTGCATCCCCCTTCTCACTATTGTCAGCATTCGCACAGACCACAGATCCACAGGAAAACTACTGTGCCAGGACAACTTGCAGCTGTTTAGTCTATATCAGTCTACTTCATCACATACACCGGCTGTTGTGGACCATCTGCTATATTCAGATTTCCCCTTCTCAGTTACTATTGCTTTTTTGTAGGGACTAGCGACTGTCCACACCTCTTCAACACCTTTTTTCAATCGTCATTGGCCAAAGAGCAAGAATCCCACTTTTCGTCACAGAAAACCTATATCTGGAGAAACACCTATAAAGCAAACAGTAACATATGGGCACAGCACAACCATACAAGGACATGGCAAAACTCTCATATACATATTATTTAATCCACTTTTAACAGTCGTCCCTGCCTCTTCTCCTTATCTGCCTAATTTCACAGATGGCACTGACTACCTCACGCGAGGGCTGTAGTCGATCTACATCATGAACTTTTTCTTTAGTGGGTCTCTCATCAGTACGAGTGTTATTCTCATTTAGACACCATTTTTTCGAAAATTCTTTCTCACAGTCAGAATTGCCATTATCCACATTACACTCCTCAATAATATATCTCGGTTGTCATCCTGGATTGAGCGTTCCATCACAGAAAAGCGTAAAAAATAACAGTACACTATTAATCTGCAACAACAACAAAATCTTATTTTGACATTTCTTCATGTACAGATTAGTTGCACTGTAATCATTCTTTCAGGTAGCTTCTCCCTCAGTGTACGCATAGCATAAAAGTAATGATGCTTTCCTCAGTGGCTGACAAATAAAACTTCCATACAGTCTCGCTTCCCACATTAACATGAGCAAGGCGCTTTCTTTCAGCCAACATTCTTCTCATTACGGCCATATATTTCTATAAGTCGACATGTAATATTCCTCGTTTCCTCTGATTCATGGATGTCGAAACCTTCAGTGAATAAGAAATTTGAGATTTTCTGAAAGACACAATGCTCCATAAATGGCGTTCATATCATCTAGCAGTCTTCCAAAACACAATCCTTAAATACGACCGTACTTGTTGTCTTTGTAACAGATTACTTCCGGGTTGTACTCTATATTATTTTAAAACTGTGAGAACCAGTCCCACTTACAATATAACCAGGAAATATTTAGCCAGTGATGACACATATACAGTTATACTGCTAGGAAGAACCTGATAGGCTATTCCCTTGACATAAGGATAGTTAATCACACAAGCAAACATACACATGATACAGATTTATGATGAAGAAACTTTATATCCTATGATCAACATCCATTTATTCCATGGAAACCTTTACATTTGACACATGGTGCACTCCCTTGCAAAGTTTGAATTGTAGAGTTTCTAACTCCACAGCAGTCTGAAGCATTATCCTGCATACAGATTCTGAAAAGCTTCTGCTGTGGACTTCAGTCCAGAAACTAGTTTGATGCAGCTCTCCACGCTACTCTATCCTGTGCAAGCCTCTTCATCTCCGAATAACTACTTCAACCTACATATTTCTGCATCTGCGTAGTGTATTCATCTCTTGGTCTCCCTCTTCGATTTTTATGTTCCACGCTTTCCTCCAGTTCTAAATTTGTGATCGCTTGATGCCTCAGAACGTGTCCTACCGGCCGATCCCTTCTTCCAGTTAAGCTGTGCCACAAATTTCTCTTATCCCCAATTCTGTTCAGTACCTCTTCATTAGTTACGTGATCTACCTATCTAATGTTCAGCATTCTGCTGCAGCACCACATTTCGAAAGCTTCTATTCTCTTCTTGTTTACACTATTTATCGTCCATGTTTCACTTCCATACGGAGCTACCCTCCATACAAATACTTTCACAGAAGACTTCCTGTCACTTAAATCTATATTGGATGATAACAGATTTCTGCTCTTCAGAGACGCTTTCATTGCCACAGACATTCTACATTTTATATCCTCTCTACTTCAACCATCATGAGTTATTTTGCTCCCCAAATAGCAAAACTCATTTACTGCTTTAAGTGTCTCTTTTAATAATCTAATTCCCTCAGCAGTCTCGGATTTAATTCAACTACATTTCATTATCTTCGTTTTGCTTTTGTTGATTCTCATCCTATATCCTCCTTTCAAGACACTGTCCACTCTGTTCAGTTGCTCCTTTGCTTTCTCTGTTGTCAGAAAACCTCAAAGTTCTCATTTCTCCTGCATGTATTTTAATTCATACTCTAATTGTTTCTTTTATTTCCTTTACTAATTGCTCAATATACAGATTGAACAACATCAGGGATAGGATACAATCCCGTCTCACTTCCTCCTCAATCACTTCTTCTCTGTCATGCCCCTCAACTGTCGTCTGGTTTCTACACAAATTGTAAATAGCCTTTCGCTCCCTGTATTTTATCCCCGTCACCTTTAGAATTTGAAAGAGAGTATTCCATTTAACATTGTAAAAAGCTTTTTCTAACTCTGCAAATGTCAGAAATAGAGGTTTGCCTTTCCTAAACCTATCTATTAAGATAAGTGTTAGGGTTATTACTGCCTCGCGTGTTTCAACGTTTCCACAGAATCGAAACTGATCTTCCCCGAGGTCGGCTTCTACCAGTTTTTCCATTCTTTTGTAAAGAATTCGTGTTAGTATTTTGCAACCATGACTTATTAAAGTGATAGTTCGGTAATTTTCCCACCTGTTGACACCTGCTTTCTTTGGGTTTGCATTTATTGTATTTTTGTTGAAGTCTGAGGATATTTCACCTTTCTTATACATCTTGCTCACCAGATGGTAGAGATTTGTCAGGCCTGGCTCTCCCAAGGCTCTCAGTAGTTCTAATGGAATGTTGTCTACTCCCGGGGCCTTATTTCGACTCAGGTCTTCCAGAATTCTGTCAGATTCTTCTCGCAGTATCATATCTGCCATTTCATCTTCATATACGTCGTCTTCTATTTCCATAATACTGCCCTCTAGTACATTGACCCTGTATAGACCCTCTATATACTCCTTCCACCTTTCTGCTTTCCCTTCTTTGCTTAGGACTGGTGTACCATCTGAGCTCTTGATATTCACATATGCGGTTCTCTTTTCTCCAAAGATCTCTTTAATTTTTCTGTAGGCAGTATTTATCTTACCCCTAGTGATATATGCCTCTAAATCCTTACATTTGTGCTCTACCCATCCATACTTAGCCATTTTGCATTTCCTGTCGATCTCATTTTTGAGACGTTTGTATTCCTTTTCGCCTGCTTCATTACCGCATTTTTTATATTTTCTTCTTGATCAATTAAGTTAATTATCTCTTCTATTGCCCAAGAATTTATACTAGCCCTCTTTTTACCTACTCGATTCTTTGCTGCCTTCACTACATCTCTCAAAGCTACCCATTCGTCTTCTACTGCGTTTCTTTCCCTCATTCTTGTCAACCGTTCCCTAATGGTCTCTCTACAACATCAGGTTCTTTCACCTTATCCAGGTCCCATCTCCTTCAATTCCTACCTTTTGGCAGTTTCATCAGTTTTAATCTACAGTTTATTCAATAAATTGTGGTCAGAGTCTACATCTGCCCCAGGCAATGTCTTACAATTTAAAACCAAGTTCCTAAAACTCGGTATTACTAGTACATAATCTATCTGAAGCCTTCTATTGTCTCCAGACCTCTTCCACGTATACAACCTTCTTTCATGGAAAACTTATGAGATACAAATTTCTGTGTCTATGACAGTCAGTGTATTCTCAATGAAACCTTTTGTCTGACTCTTAGTTCCTTTTCGAAACCGGACCTTTAATTTCCTAATTTTCCCTTCTCTGACTCTTTGAGAACAGTTTCAGTCGCAAGTTGAACAACGACCTTTCGCCTTCTCTCTTCACCAGGTAGATAACTGACCAATCCCCAACTTCTGTTGGCATATAACTTATATTTCAAAACTAATATGGGAGCTAATCCTATGGCTATGTGATGTAGCTCATTTATGATATTTTGGAAGTCTTTAAGTAGACATCCGAGGTCTATGATGCTACGAGTGATAAACCTGGCATAACTTACCTGATTCCTTAATTTCTTCATGGTCTTACTGAAGGGTTACAAGCAAGGTGTTAACTTGAGATGTTACCTTCACTCGTTCACTGCAGGTGCAGCAAAGCCTCACGGCTGCGCTGATTTATTTGTACTTGGTTTTGTTTGAACCTCAGGAGTGAGTGCACTTATTAGCTGTCACTTGCAGCAAAGGGCTGCCTATATTCTGAGTCACTATCGGTACACAGATACAGCTATTCCACAGTCATCACAAGATGTCATAGTCGTTCCTACCATCTTTGCGAAGGCTGTACTGCGCGATTAACTGCACAGATTTCACTTTAAGAGAAAACACTTCTAGTTTTTACTACATTAAGAAAATGCAAAAACCTTCTATCTATTTCACACGCACGCACATTATCACATATTATGTCCGCCCCGGTAGCTGAGTGCTCAGCGTGACGGATTGCCGTCCTACGGGCCCGAGTTCGATTCCTGGCGAGGTTGGGGGTTTTCTCCGCTCAGGGTGGTGGTGGTGGTGGTGGTTAGTGTTTAACGTCCCGTCGACAACGAGGTCATTAGAGACGGAGCGCAAGCTCGGGTTAGGGAAGGATTGGGAAGGAAATCGGCCGTGCCCTTTCAAAGGAACCATCCCGGAATTTGCCTGGAACGAATTAGGGAAATCACGGAAAACCTAAATCAGGATGGCCGGAGACGGGATTGAACCGTCGTCCTCCCGAATGCGATCCGCTCAGGGACTGGGTGTTGTGTTTTCTTCATCATCATTTCATCCTCATCCGGAGCGCAGTTCGCCCAATGTGGCGTCGATTGTAACAAGACCTGCACCAAGGCGGCCAGACCTGCCCTGTAAGGGGCCTCCCGGCCAATGACCCCAAATGCTCATGTCCACTACATATTATATGTGTACCCTCTAGGCACCGAAACGAAAGCAAACAAAAACCCCAAAAGTACAAAAACAACATCTACCAGTACATTTCTCAAACATCGAAGTAAATTTGTTAGGCTATACCGAACAAACAGTAATGTACGATTTCGTCATTCCGGCTTTCGCTGTCGCCGCGGTCGGACGTGCTAGCTGGTTGCTCCGCATCGTCGGTGTCCTTGCCAGTGTTTACTGTTTGCCGTTGTGTGTTTCTGCGTTGCGAGTGATTCACGTGGACTGTACTTCTTTGTGGTCGTCCTTTTCGTCAGCAACTTGCCGATTTTGTACGGGATTCGGGCTTGACCGGATTCCCTACAGCTGCAGCGCCATGTCTACCACCATCCGGAAAAACACCCTGGTTTTTGGCTTTGACAAGGATACCCGAGTTCAACCGACCGCCCTCGAGATTCATGACTGGCTAACCGAGGTAATAGGTATCACTTCTGATTCTGTGCACACCACCCAGCTAGATTCTGATCGTTATTGCGTGTTTGTCAAGTTTCTCAGTCCAGTAGCAGTTGATCGACTTTTTGAAGTAATCGGCAAACAAGTTCCTTTTGTTCATCGCGACTGCACCACTAGTATGGTTAATGTAACACGTGCCGATACCTCGATTCAGACAGTTCGAGTACTAAACTTGCCCATAGAGATTGACAATGCTGAAACTAAAGATGCACTTTCTATGTTTGGTGAGGTTAAAGAAATTGTCAACTAAACGTGGTCGTCTCGCTACAAATTACAGTGTTTCAATGGGATTAGATCTGTGGACATGGAAGTAAAAATGAACATTCCTTCTCACATCACGGTCGATGGTTATAAGGCTCACATTATATACTCTGGTCAAGCCCCCACCTGCCATGTCTGCAATGAATTAGGCCATCTTCGCCAGGACTGTCCCCGCCGAGTTTTTGCCTTGAAAAATAATCTCCAGCCGCGGCGTAGATTAACACTTAACGAGGTTATGGCAGTAGACACTTCTGGTTCTTCTGCACGCCCTGATGTTGACGCTCCCCAGGCAGCTACCTCCGAGACCCCTCCATAACCGCTGATGAGTTTCCACCGCTCGTAGGACGGCAAACTGCTGCACCAGTTTGTCTTGAAAGTGAATCTCAGCAAAAGAAAAGGCCGCTGGGACATAGTGATGAGCATTCAGATGAGGAAGTATCTCACACGACTCCTGCAACCCGGAAACCCAAACCATCAATCGCGGAGGATTTAGTACCCGATGATGTTATGCGGGTCGACTTTGAAACCAGTGCGGATGGCCTTAAGGAGATGCCGAATTCTGAGACGCCAGGTCATGAACAGGAACCTCCAATTTTGCGTGCCGCGCCCGAAGGACAACAGCCGCTACAACGCGCACACAGTGAGGAAGTGTTGTGTCGACAACGCGCTACAGCTGACGCCCGACAAGAAATTCCGTGCGGAAGTACACAAGCGAACGTGGTTACCAACCTGCCAGCTGCCGGCGGCAGTGCTGCGACAACGGCACCACCGCGTCTCAAAGAATCCACAAAAACTCCGGGACCTCAAAACGCCCCACGACGAATGCTCAATCCACAGCCAAATCTCTCCGTTCCTCGCAACAAGGGCAATTCTACTTCGTCGCAAGCGGATGTAGCACCCCGAAATATTAGTTATGAAATTGTGAAGGAAGGGTTCGGCGATGACAACAGCAAAGAACTCGGCGAAGCCCATCTCCCACAGTAGTAATTCCGTTGGTACAAGGTTTGTTCCGTGCTGTCGCCTAAGGTTGCAAAGCTTCTTCGTGTTTCTGCCCTCTTATCCGGTTATGGTTCGCAGCATTCAATGTGTCGTTATTGCTTCAACCGGCCTACGATTCGTAGTGTATCACTTGTTATGGTTTTTATTTCATCCTTTCACTGGCTGCTCACATTATACCTTTTTTAATCCTGCAGCCTGCACTCTTGAGACCCATGCCAACGTTTTGTTGTACTTTTACATCTCAATATCTATATGCTACAGGCCTACACTATCACCTCCCTTAATATCAACAGGATTTCGTCAGAGTTAAAACTTGCTTTATTAAACCAATTTGTGTTTGATTCTGGTACGGATATTGCCCTTTTACAAGAGGTCGCAACATGGTAAATTAACATTCCCGGCTATGTTGCAATAATCAATTTCGCTCCCGAATTGAGTGCTGGCACAGCGATTTTAGTCAGGGAAGGAATACCTCTAACTGATGTCGAAAAGTTAGACTCTGGACGGGGGATAGGCGTGAATATCATGGGCGTCAGTGTAATCAATCTATATGCACCATCAGGAAGTGCACGGCGCGCTGACAGATCGAAGTTTTTTAAGGAGGATATCATTTACATACTGCTGAGAGACTCTCCAAACTTGATCATTGCAGGCGATTTTAATTGTGTATTGCACCGTAAAGATCAATCCCCCAATTTTAATTATTCCCCTGAATTAAACTTTCTTGTCTCCCAAATGAAATTGAGGGACGCGTGGGAAGTTAAGTATCCCACGCTTGTGAAATACACAGACGTTTCACATAATTCCAGCAGCAGGATTGATAGAATCTATATGTCGAGTCACATAGTGAGGAATTTGCTACAAGTGGAAATCACTCCAGTCAGCTTTTCTGATCACTGTAGTGTGAGTGCCTGCATAAACTTAGACCGGCAACCAACTCACTGGTTTAGGAATCAGTGGAGTATGAATGTCGGCCTTTTAACAGACGACGAGCTCGAGGCCGAATTAAAAAAAAGCTTGGGAATTTTGCTTGCGCTCTGTACACAACTTTCCGAGTGTTTTGGAATGGTGGACCCGCAAAGTGAAGCCCAAATTACGGAAAGTAATTATATCTTATAGTATAGAGAGATCTCGGCCAGTTCACCGTACAATGTAATTTTACTACATGGTTTTACGGGACTTGTATGATCAGGCAGATGGCTCAGACAGGCGATTGTCCGACATCAAGAAAATTAAAGCGACGATGAGAAAACAACTGGGGGGTCTTAAAATTAAGTCAAAAGCCAGATCTGTCAGCGAGGCGGAAACGGCTGCGTTATATCATCTGATTAAACACCGCAAGAACCGACGACGGATATTCATGGACGAACTTAGATTAGAAAACGGTACTGTCCTCACTGTGCAAAACGAGATAATGAGAGAAATTCATAGGTATTACAGTACCCTGTATGAGGCAGAAGCAACGCAAGAGGACGATTCGGATGAGTTATTTGCGTTTACAACCTCCACACTTACGGCCGACGATAACGCCAGCCTATTTTCGGCTTTTAGTCCAGATGCCGTCTTTGAAATAATTCGCGGCTCCCCTAAAAGGAAATCGCCGGGCCCTGATGGCCTTCCGGTCGAATTCTATCAACGATATTGGAGTATCATAGGTAATAAGTTGACACAAGCCGTTAACGACGTCCTGGGAGGAAAGTTTGTTCCACCAGAACTTAAAGAATGTAAAATCGTGTTGATTCCTAAAAATAAAGGATGTAAAAAGGTTAACAACTTCCGGCCGATTTCTTTTCTTAATTCAGATTATAAGATTATTGCGAGAGCTTTAAACAAACGAATGATGGCGTTGACCGCAACCATAATTGCGCAACAGCAAACGTGTGCTTATAGGCGATCAATATTTCAGACTACAGCACAATATAGAGATATCGTCACTCTGTCGTCTGCCAGCACCATTAATTGCGGCCTCCTTTTTGTCGATTTTTATAAAGTATTTGATCGTGTCAGCCATAAACACCTCTTCGAAACGATGCGGAGGATGGGCTTCCGGCATGACTCCATTGCTGTCGTGCGCAATATGATCACTGGTCTGGCCGCCACGATCTCCGTTAACTGCCAGCTCACAAGACCCATTACCATCGCCAGGGGTGTCCCCCAAGGAAGCCCCCTTTCCATGTTGCTCTTGGTCACTCACTAGAACCATTGCTGCCGCTAGTACAAGAGCACATGACGGGCATAACGATCGCCGGGAAGAAAACTGCAGTTGGCGCATATGCTGATGATGTCGGCATCGTCGTGAGGAACAGGGAAGATGTGATTCAACTGGAGGCAGACCTCAGAAGCTATTGTTCCGCTTCTTAGCGCAAAAATGAATGAAACTAAAAGCAAATTTCTACGTATAAGAGGACTTGACGATGTCGGCCTAGAATGAGCTAACCATGTTACGGAACACAAATCTTTTGGGACGATACTGACGCCCCCCCCCCCCCCCCCACAAAGGATGATAACGGCGAATTGGCGGGATGTCTCGCTCAAAGTCAAGGGTGGTTTAATAGATAACGTCTTTCGCAGCATGGACCAAATTCAGAGGGTTCAATTTATAAATACGTGTATCCTGTCGCGAGCATATTATGTGGCACAGGTCTTTCCAATCCCCACTGTCGTAGCCAAACAGATAATGAGCAAGTTGACCAATTTTCTGTGGCGGGGGGAAATATTTCGAGTTGACGTGAAGACTGTGACCCTCGACCCTCTGCATGGCGGTCTGGGTCTGACCGATCTGAACGCCAAAGCAATGGCTTTGTACATTAAACGGATGACATCCTTAATCCAAAGCTACTCTGACACCTTTACGGCAAAGTTGTTTGAGGCAGTCGCGCCGAAAAGCGTAGAACCGCCGATCAATGTGCAGACGATCGACTACCAGCTCTCCCACATCCGCACATATTACCTGGAAAAGAGCTACTTGAGCGAGGTCCTTCTCCAACATCGACCCTTAACTGCCAAGGACATTCTGGAGCATAGGAAACAATATGAGGGCAGGAACAAAATCGAACAAAAGCATACTGGTGTCAGTTGGGATGTCCTGTGGGCGAACATCAGCAGCAGTGTACTTCCGTCCTTGGTCAGGTCGACGCGGTACAAAACGGTCAACAACATTATCAGCACAAATGAGCATCTGCATGCGATTGGGCTAAGCGACACAGCCCATTGTCCAGATTATCACCAAGTGGATACTGTTCCCCACAGATATACTTGCAGTCACTGCATGCGCAATTGGCAATGGGTACTTCAAAAATTCGCCCTTATAACTAGGACTTCTGAAAATAACATAGACACGAACTTACTGCACAGACCGGACGTCAAATATTTCCCGCCAACTAAAAATAATGCCGTCATGTGGCTGTTGGGCCACTATACAAGTCATGTCTTCAATCGGCTGACGGGCGACGATTACAGCGAATTTCTGTTACGCATGGAAACGGAATATATTAAAATTAGACATTACGCGGATCACCGTCGCAAGTACGGTAATATGCTCCATATTGCATTCAATAGAACAGGTATTGGATAGCTGGTCGACCTCACCCGTTTATGTATCAACCGAATGAACTGGCTCCAATCCCCTAGTGATGCTTTTCCAAAATAAATAAATCAATAAAATAAAATAAAAAAAATCAATGTTCCTTTAAAATCAGTGTGAGTGGTGACGGGTATGGGGGCGGCACCGTGGCCAGGCCTCGGACTAATTGACCCCTGCCCTCCTTGCCGCCACGTGCCTGCCGCGCTCACATTCAGTAAAATATAAAAAAAAACAATAAAAATATATAAAAAATAAAAAAATAATGGTAAGTGTCTCGCACGGTGGGTGTGGTGTCGTGGGTTCGAGTGCATTAAAAAAAATTTAAAAAAATTTCTGACACTGAAGGGTAAATTGTTGCTGCATATCCTACCACTCAACCGTTAACCGGAAGCTTTCAAAGTAAGAACTATCCTGGCGCCGTCGCCACATGAAAGGTGATTGAGTGAAAACTTGTAATTGTCGTTGTCTTATGTCGTGAGTTAGCACCACATGGGGTCGATCGAATTTCGTTCGTGCACATCATATTCCCAGCTTTGATTGCACATCGGGTAAGCTACCTAGAGACAGAAGAATTGTTCCAACAAGTAAGAAGATATTTTTTTTCGTTTTATATGCTTCGGATAACTAGCATTAATGCGTTCTGTATGTGTGTTAGGTATTTCGGAGTATACAAGCTGACGTCATGAGCAATGCAATACAATGTTTGTCTGTCAAATTTCTCTTTATGAAACCATCGTTTCCATAACTCAGGATACATCTAAATTTCAGTTTAATATTTTTACTTAGGTGTCAAATAACATCCATTTGGGGGACAGATTATAGATTACTATAATGCGATAAATAACCAGCATATATATCTAAGCACTAAATGAGCTGCTTCAACCGCAAAACATAACAGGAATACCACCTTATATTCACACAACGAAAGAACTAATAACCATTAATGAACCGTAGTTTATGAAACACACTGACAGAAAAAAATCCCAACATCAAGAAGGAGTTATGAGACACAGATGAAATTTGGGTCTTGTTTCTGCATCTGTAGATGATGTCAACTCATATTTCGCACTAGTTACAGAATAGTGGCGCTATTAGCACTGCTATGACGATGCAAATCAGGTTTCCGTTAAATTCACGCTGTAGCGGTCACGACCGTTAGTTACCTGTGACACTGGACGTGGCGGTTTAATATGAGTCCAAACTGCCTTTAAAGCGATGAAGACGCCATTATCAGCACCTCACTGAGTTTCAGCGAGGTGGCGTAACAGGGCTACGAGAAGCTGTATATTCCTTCGAGGATACGCAGAAAGACCTGACAGGAATGCAGCCACTCTACATGATTTCAGTACCGCCAGAGTGCAGACGGACACTTGGCACCACCGAGAGGGAAGACCATCGTATTCGGCTTATTGCTCGGGTGCATCGTAACTGCATCTACATCAGCATTTTGAGCAGCAGTTGGCACCTCAATGACACAACAAACTCTTACAAATCGCTTCCTTCAATGGCAGTTCCGAGACGGATGCCTTGTAGCGCGCATTTCACTGACCCCAAACCACCGTGTGGTGTCAAGCGAGAGCCCATTCAAGGACAGGACGGAGTTTTGTTGTGTTTTCTGATGAATCTTCTGTTTGTGCCTCGCTGTGTGTTAAATAAGAGGCCAGTTGAGAACCTGCTTACAGTGTGTCTGCATCTACACCTGTTGTTATGCTCTGTGGTGCGATATCGTGTGACAGCAGAAGAAGTCACGTGTGAGCCCCGTGCACCCTGACTGCAAATCTTCATGTCAATCTGGTGATCCGTCCTGTAGTGCTGCAATTCGTGAACAGCATTCCAGCAGATGTTTTCCAACGGCATAACGCTCTCTCACATACCACTGTTATAACCGAACATGCTCTACAGGGTGTCGACGTGTGGCATGGCCTGCTCGATCACCAGGTCTATCTCCAGTGGAGCACATTTGGACATCACCAGACGACAACCGTAGCGTCATCCAGTAACAGCGTTAACCGTCCCTCTACTGACCAAACAAGTGCAACAGGCATGGAACTCTAGCCCACAGACTGAAATCTGGCACCTGTAAAACATAATGCATGTCTTTTGCATGCAACATTCTGGCGGTTACACCGGTCATTAATGCATCAGCATTTCACGTTTGAATGAGCTGCCTCGCGCGGGCGTTAACCTCTGATCCTGCAGTGTTAATCACTCAAAAATGCCCCGTAGACTAACGTATTCCCGATATTTCATTATTGTCAAACACAATACGATGTTTTAGGATGGCAAAGGCATAAAGGAAATGGCAATGGAGAATCGTCACTTACTCTTGTACTGAAACATGCGTGATCCCAACAACATCACTTCTGCCACGCACTAGCTTACTGGGACTCGGAGTGTGAGTGGAAGAGTTGGGGGAGGGGAGCATGTTTCTGGTGAGATGAAGCGTGTCTGCGACCGTTTAGAAATATGCAGAAGTCGGTATTTCAAAGAAATTCACCAAATATATATGTAGCTGTTGTATTCGTAATAATCATTGTCAGACATTATTTCTATTAGAATGCAGCAGTGAGCAGGTTCATACCAACACAAGCCAGTTTTGGGCCGAAATTGGTGCTATCTCCAATAAATTGATGACCCTGAAATAAACAGAAATTCCAGCTGCACGAAATTATTCTTTAAATTCGCGGATGTTAGTTCTATGTATTGAGCTATGCCACAAATGAAGAATCTTCAGGCAAAAACCACGTGATTCGCGGAACGCCAGATTTTAGGTGAAGTTTGGTGAATTCAAAATCTCTGAATCCAACAGAAACTTCACATACATGTGAGTTTTCATTATAATTAGAGGTTTGAGTTCTGTCATTTGGGCTATCACATTGATCAAGAACGTTTAAGTGAAGGTCACATGACTGACTAGAGGCAACAGTTTACGCAAAGACCAGTTGATTCAAAATGCATGAAACAAATAAACATTCCATAACCATGCTAGTATTCATTACACTCAGGACTTTAAGTTCTGTAATTATGCTGGGTCACGGAACAATAACCGTTAAATGGTGGCCACATGATCCACTGAAGACCAATCTTTAGTCACGCTGTCACAAAGACAACTGCATCAAACTCTGTGAAACCAGTTTAGTTAGAACACTACTCATGAACAACAGTAGACAGCAACACACTACAAATACACCTGCTCATGACGAAAGGTGG
The DNA here is from genome assembly GCF_023864275.1 of Schistocerca cancellata. Lineage (NCBI taxonomy): Eukaryota > Metazoa > Arthropoda > Insecta > Orthoptera > Acrididae > Schistocerca > Schistocerca cancellata. Next base: position 856,547,107 of record NC_064628.1, read on the forward strand.
CAAGCCACTCTCTCACTTAAACGACTCTGTCAGTGAGATTAATAGTCGTAATAGTCATCATCTCCATGTTTCCCAATACTACATTTGGTATGTGTGGGTTATGAAATTTTTACATGAGGAGATTTTGAGCATAATGTTCTTATAACTGCATGTGTAGCTTGTAGAGTACTTGTACCAGAGGGGCCGTAGTGGAGACGATGCAGAACAGGGAGAAAGATGGATTGTGGGGGATGAATGTTGTGTCCAGCATCCTAGCTGTGCAAGTTATTCGGGGAAGAAGCGCTCTGTGAATTGTACCGGCAGAGGGACATCTGGCCATGTCAATCTGTTGCATCCTTGAGCCCCTGTTTCGCGATGTACGCTCCCCAGTTACAGAGATCAAGGATCACACTTTATTAATAGTTATAGTACAAAGTGATATCTCCAGTTACAGTTACATTTTCAGCAAGTACACCATCTAGCGGGCCAACCATAGCACCATCTGGTTTCCCCCGTCAAGTTAGCAAGTTTCGTTCTTTGTAGTTTCTTCGTTTGACTCTCATTTCGTGAGAAATTTGGCCCGGTCAAGATCAATGGACCACCCCATATATATATATTAAAGGCACGACTGTCTGGAAAGATTATTAGCCTTCTTTCAGAAGTCGGATATGGTCGGCCTGGAAAGATTAGATCTCTTCGTAAATGAGGGACTGCGGTCCCATCCAGGTAGACCTTTTGAAACGTCCCCTTAGAACAATTGTACATGTGAAACGTCCACTTAGAACAATTATACAAGCCTGTGCTTAACCTGACACACAATATTATTTAGCGCAACGCAATCTGACTTTCAATAACCCCTACAAAACAATGGCCCTGACTAACTTTAACCTATACCTTTTACAAATCACTTACCTCACAAAAATCTTCGCTACTCAAGCTACTGCAAAACAGCGAGCGCCACTACTGCCAGCTAAATAAAAGATTCAAACCACTGAAGGTACTAACTACTGATAGGGATAGTTAGCGAATGAAAGATATTAATAGAGAACAAACAATGTATTTACCTTAATATTCATAATTGACATTCAGTCTTACAGATTATCAAAACTCCGCCATCTCTCTCCCCACGTCCACCACTGCTGGCGGCTCACCTCCAACTGCCTAACGCTATCTGCTGTTCACATCCAGCTATAGCAGTTCATGACAACAATGGCAGGCAACAATGCAAACTAGCCACATACTGCACACAGCACAGCCAGTGATTTTCATACAGAGAGCGCTACGTAACGTTGCCAATAAGAAAACATAAACATCAAACTTACATAAAGAAAACATAAACAGCCTACTTACACTTTTCTGCTGAAACATGGCCATTCTTACAATGAGAACGACGCCTCCCTAGTCTGAAATATTCTTTTTTGAGACAAGAGAGATTTTGAGTAGCTGATTGACTCTCCTCAGTATATGCAAAGCAGAGGTTTCCTCTCCCAGTGTGGTAACCCTGGTGCTGTATCTGTATTGGTTGCAAGGACAGCGCAACAGTCAAGAGGGGAGATCCAAAGAGTAGATGACAGTTCTATTTGTTTATACAACGTGGGGGCGAGTTTTTTCTGCTAATTCATCTCCTGTACGAGATTTGGTGGAAGGTGTTTATGATTCTTGGGTGTCTTCGTCTTCTGGTCCTCCCCTGGTGGAGAACTTCAGGTCTTTTCCTAGTGGGTGAGACTTGTGTTCTGCAACTTGTGGTGGACTAAGAGCCTGTGGCAGTTTCCAAGTGTACCGACAGTGAAACTGCATATCATCTCAGACACGTCATATGTCACGAGGGTGACCTTATTCGTCCTGAGTCGGTCATCTGACGTTTGACAATTCCAGCGTGCGCCATCGTGCCTGAGAGTCGAGTTGGATGGCCAGAGCAGCGAAAGGGTGCATCTCACCCTTAAATTTGCCGGGATTTCAGAACTCTGATAGGGAAGTTTTCCGCGTTCAAATAATGAGAACGCCAGTCCGCCTAGTTTGCAAATTTTTGGTGGACGCGTCAGAACATTACAGCTGCCGCCGCGCACCGTCCTTTGCCCAGAGCGCGCCGTTTTCTGCTGGCGCCTGAGCCAAGGTGAAAGGGTAAAGTATCGCTGCACTGGCGTACAGTTGTTAAATGATATTCACAGCTTCCTATGCTCCGTGAACCATATTTTGTGGTTTACCTGGTCGTAGTTGATTCCATTAGAACAGAATTCGGCCTCAGAGTGGACTGATGTAAAAAGTCTCATTGCGTTCATGGGAAAACTTGTATAGTTTCCACCCCAATGAATGATTTGCCAATCAAGCACCATTCCTTTCTTGATTTATGTTTGTCATTTTGTTTTTTGTAAATTGTGAAAGGATGTAGAAAATAAAACTTGTCATTATTTTTGTAAACTTAAATAAGCCACTGTTCTCATTCATACTCCCGCAGCCATTCTCTGCTTTTATTTTGTTGTGGTGATACGTGGATACATCAGCATTTCGTAATGCAATCGTAAAAAAAATAGTTAGTAATCTCGTGGAACAGGTGAGTGTTTGTATTTTCTTCAAAGTGAGAACATTTAGACTCGCTTTTGGCGCTTTGCGTTGTATCTCAGTAATTTGTAGTATGCTGTAGACATTTTATTTCAGTGTATCTACTGTCTGTGTCTTCCATTTTGCTTTGAATTGTGTCCTGTCTGTGACTTCTGCATCACTTCTTGTCCGATGTTGTGCCGCTGGTAACAGCGTTGTGCAAGCTCTTGTGGAGCATATTTGTTTATAGAAATGTGTAAGACATTTACAGTAGGTTTTATTTCATGGGCTTAGGCATAAATCTGTGCATTATTTGAAAAAGACCAGACTATAGTTGTGGCGCGTGATTCATTTGAGTCGGAAGCTTGCGGAAGTAGATATTGATTTGAATGCTTACGAGAAGCAAAGCTCGTGTGTGTGTGAGAAAGGCTGCACATCACTGTCGTCCAAAATGCAACACGAGCCAGTCATTGATGCAGGACAAGGTAGGACGGCGGAAGAAGATCATTTAAATCACTCTCTAAACAGGGTCAAATGTAAAATGCAGAACACGCCTCTGATGAGGGTTCAGTTCACTCAGGAAATGAAAGTGAAAACGATGCCGAGGTGGCAGGTAATGCATGTTGTGTAAAACCGGAAGGTCACGTAAAGTAACAGTCCGATTTCGCAGGTAATGCACCATAGAGCAGTTGAGTAGCAGGCGTCTAGTTCTGGGGCGTTACTGGAAGTGCACAATTAGAATGGATCATTCAGTTTATGCAAGAGGCAGAGAAGAGATAGAAAAGGGAAGAAACGAGAGGTCTTGCAATGATACTTTGACGTTATACTCCTGAGAGCACAAGTTTAATGGGTTCCGTAATGACATAAAGCGGACCACTTAATGCTATTTTCAACACGTGATTTTTACGCAAGAAAGTTAGGAGTAATAAAGGATCTTTAAACATTTCCCTAACATCCTCAAAATAAATAAATAAGCAAATAAATAACTAATGTATCTGAAACGTCAACTTAAATTAAAACAACAAAATATCTTTGTTCATGAAACCAAAGGGAAGCTTAATCGAAAGCGTCCTTAACACTTACCAAGCCCTGCGGAGCAGTAACCAGTAGGTCCTGTGCATGAGAGCATCCAGTCTGTGTGCAGCGGAGAGAGTTGGTCCCTGAGACCGTTTGTTCATCTGAGCCACGTAAAAATAGACGTTCACGACAGGTGACTGATCATCCTCTTTTCTTTCAGCACTGCCCATCTACAAGTTAAGTTGGGACTTCCATTTCACCAGTCTGTAAGATCTCTGGCAAGAGGGGAGACAAATTCACAACACTGGAATTTAATCACTCACACTGGTAATCTGAGAAAATAAACGGACTGTGAAGAGGAAAATAAATAAAAGCTGCTCTTGGTGCTAAGTGTTCCTGTGGCAGCGTGAAACAGCAAAAAGACTAGACGCTTCCCACATGTTAAGGTGCCAGGTGTACTTAATACCAACGTAACAGTTTCTGTTACTCCAATTAAGATATTTCATATAATTACTGACCGAATTTAAAAGATTAAAATGCTGTCATAATCTGCTAGTTATGGGGTACAATATTATGTGTTAAATCCCGGTTCAAATGGCTCTGAGCACTATGGGACTCAACTTCTAAGGTCATCAGTCCCCTAGAACTTAGAACATAAACCTAACTCAGGACAGCACACACATCCATGCCCGAGGCAGGATTCGAACCTGCGACCGTAGCGGTCACGCGGTTCCAGGCTGTAGCGCGTCGGCCGGCTGTTAAATCCTGCTTACTCGTCATATATGGGGTGCCTATGAAACCTTTTTTCTCGGTTCGCTGGACAACTATTCAAGCAAATCGTATTAATTAATTACATTAGAAAAGGAAATAATTACTATACTTAACTCTGTGTTAAACAGATGTGTCGCAAGCAAAGAGCGACAGACAAAATAAACAATGTCCTTCAGTATATACGGGGTGTTCAAAAAGTCTCTCCGCAGTGCCGTATGATTGCTAGCCGCGCGTGCCGTATGCCGCAGTGAATAAACCGAAATGAAACTCAGTGAAATATAAGTTATTAATTTATTGAATATTCATTTTTACTTACAAATTTTCACATTAAATGTTGAAAATGTTCCCCCTTATGTTGAATACAGAATTCAGTTCGCCTAATTATGTTTCCAAACACAAGCTGTAACATTTCTTCTGTAACAGAAGCAATGAAAGTGGATATTGCAGTTTTCAGTTAATCGATGGACTTTGGACGGTTTTTGTAGACAGTTGCTTTCGCTGCACCCCAGAAGAAAAAGTCAGGTCGTGTTAAAAAAAAATTTTCAAATGTGTGTGAAATCTTATCAGACTTAACTGCTAAGGTCATCAGTCCCTAAGCTTACACACTACTTAACCTAAAGTATCCTAAGGACAAACACTCACACCCATGGCCGAGGGAGGACTCGAACCTCCGCCGGGACCAGCCGCACAGTCCATGACTGCAGCGCCTTAGACCGCTCGGCTAATCCCGCGCGGCCAGGTCGTGTTAGGTCAGGCGGTCGTGGAGGAGGCCAAACTCCCTGTGAAATTATGCGATCACCAGAAACGTCAGCAAGCAGTGACATTGAAACGCGAGCTAAACTTAAAACTTAAACGTTCACGTCAACACGTAACGACACACACCAAAGATACTGCTGATGCTGGCTGAGATAAGTGGAATGCTGGGAGAGTCCAGTAGAGGGGAAGTAACCCAGGCAGGCGAACAATCATACGGCACGCGCGGCTAACAATCATACGGCACATTTTGAACAGCCCGTACAATTCCTAAGTCATTGGTCTTGAAGTGCTTAATCTTGATATTGCTGTAGAAGTGGGCCGCGGCTAGTCGGCGTGGAGCTTATGTTCTCTTCGTTTAGAGGCCGCTGCTGTAGCGTTGTAGTCCTGGAGAGGAGTCAGGCAGCGTGCAGTTGGCTAACGTCTTCCTCACAGCCTTCTCTGCTCTCCTTTCTGACTGTCGTGCCTAATGTTACTCCGTAACATTACGTTAAAGTTCGACACAGTAAGAGAAGTATTACTGTTAGAAGCTGCGTACCTATCTTGAGGCAGCTAACACATGGCTTGCCAATTACCTGGGTTATATCCACCCAGTATTTGAGAATGAGGGTACCTAGGCATTTCCATCCAACTTTACAGATATTTTCAAAACTACTAGAACTTGTAATCGCTCATATACCCCAGAACATAATGAACTGATACAAGAGGTAGCGCTTTGAGTGTGGTGGCATGCCAGCCTCCCACCAACCCACCACCAGATGTTTCCAGTTCATTCTGGAGAATGTGCTGGACAGGGTTGCTGTCGAAAATCTCTTGTTTGAGGCTAGTTCAGGACAGCACAGGCAATAAGCTATCTTGTGTTACATTGATGGTAGATAATTCCACGGACATCTCTATGACTGGCCACTCCCAGCAGCCTAAAATACGACCTAATTATGCCCCTGATGTCCGTAGTACCCGCTAAGTTATGCAGGAGTGATCAAGTTGGGCACTCAATGACAGTTCATTTTCGTTGGAGCCTCAACACATGGATGTGTCCATTCACAGAAGTGGGACTCGTCTGAGAAAACGACATTAAACCGCTTCTGCGTCATCGTTGAGTGCATCTCTGCTGGCACATCTGTGCTGATGCTTCAAGGGAAGCTGCTACAGTGGTCGCAGTGCTGAGAATGTGTGGCGCTTCAGATGCCATAGCACTGTCCATGTGGATACCTGTCTAGTTCCAAACAAAGTTCCTGACTTAAGATATATGATGTGGCTGTATTATGCTGCACCTCTGAGAGGACAATACTTCTGTCCTCTCAGGCGCTAGTCGCGTGGAACTATTGAGATCCGGCACAGCGTGGCGCATGGTCCTCCTGAACACATAAATGAGATATTCGCGTGATAATTGTAAGACCCCGACCAATGCGAGCAGAAACATTGTTGTTCCGCTGCTGTCACACATAGACAGGTGCAGATGGACAACCTCTTCACACGAACACATAAAACGATCTTCTTAGAAAACAATAAGATTTCACCTGCTGTGTCTTAATAAGAAATCCGTTGGGTAATCTTTCTCTATATACAGAATATAGATAGCACTACTCATATACACTATTTTGCACTGAAATGCTAATCATTTGCATATCCAAGAATGTAGCAAACTTCTTGACCGATTGATGTTTGTTGCAAGGGTCCTCCAAGGTATTGCAGTTTTACTGAATATCAGTGTATTTTAGAATGCTCCATTAAAATACTTAACGAAAAAGTATTTTTCTGTTTAAAGCTTTCTAACACTTGTCTTTGCTTTTCAGTGACTGAACAGAGCACTTTCACCGCCTTTCTGATGTAATCATTTCCCAGGTTGAATATCATCGTACAGCACAGGACTTGTAGAAGTTTTTTCCCTTCATACAAAAAACTGACTTCGAATTTTACTGCTATCACTGAGAAGGGAATGTAGCTACCTACCTCGAAGAGGTGGTAGGTACACTTATCTAAGGGAGGGGAATCATCAGTGTTATCAATTTTTTGATCCGTTTTTCACCGGAACTTGTCTCTCTCAATCAAGGATATATCGTATGGTGTCTGGTCTGAATCACGAAAATAATATCTCTGTCTACTGTTTCATCTCTTTTTTGTATGTTAAGCTCACACGTGCACACAAGCTTTCATTGTTCAGAACTGATGTATTTGGCGGAAGTGCAGCTAATGGTACTTCATCAGGATTGAAATTCCGTATTGTAACAAGCTGGTTTGTTGTTTGGAGTGTGCAGAGAAAGCCGGCCGGTGTGGCCGAGCGGTTCTAGGTGCTTCAGTCTGGAACCGCGGGACCACTACGGTCGCAGGTTCGAATCCTGCCTCGGGCGTGGATGTGTGTGATGTTCTTAGGTTGGTTAGGTTTAATTAGTTTTAAGTCCTAGGGGACTGATGACCTCAGATGGATCAAATGGCTCTGATCACTATGGGACTTAACATCTGTGGTCATCAGTCCCCTAGAACTTAGAACTACTTAAACCTAACTAACCTAAGGACATCAAACACATCCATGCCCGAGGCAGGATTCGAACCTGCGACCGTAGCAGTCGCGCGGTTCCGGACTGAGCGCCTTAACCGCGAGACCACCGCGGCCGGTGATGAGCTCAGATGTTGAGTCCCATAGTGCTCAGAGGCATTTTTTGTGCAGAGAAATTTGGTGGTGCTAGTCTACTGAGAAACTGGAAACCGTCAGTGTTCCTCAGACTTGTCACTTTCTAACACTCTTACCTTGTTTGAGTTACGTGAACATTGATATCCAGCTGGATATCAGCATTCTGAAACTAGCTCGAACTTCGTTGAAATAGCCAGTAAGAAGACTTTAATCAATAACTTACGTGTATCAATATATAAACGTCCTGGCAGATTAAAAGTTTGTGCCTTGTTGGGACTCCAGTGTGGGACCTCTGTATTTTGAAAGCAAGTGCTCCACCAACTCATCTACCAGAACACGATTCACGGTCCCTCCTCTCAGGTTTGCTTCCGTCAGTACCTCGTCTCGGGTAGCTCAGCTGTTAGAGCACTCGCTCGCTAAGCGCGAGGCTGCCAGATTCGAGTCTCGGTCAGGCACAGAGTTCTAGTCAGCCGTGAAGTTCTACAACAGCTCCCATACCGCTGCAGGGTGAAAATTTCTTTCTGGGTGTGTCAGCAGCGTTGACAGATACATGGTACAGTGAAGTGGTTTCAATTTGCCAGGTGTGAATAGCAACCTAAACGATAATTTTTGTCCTAACACATCACGTGTCGTATAATCTCATTTTCATCTCCAAATGTTGTTCTTCGTTATTTATTTTTGTATTTTCCATGCTCCACCGTCCTATGTCTCATGTCGTGTACCATCTGTTACAGGGAGGCTCGGTGGACCGTAGGCTGCCGTTCGCCATCTTGTCAGCGATGCACCTGCTGGTAGCGCTGTCGGTGTCGTTCCTGCCGGAAACTGCGCTGCAAAGGCTGCCGGAGTCTCTGCAGGACGCCGCCGAGTTTGGCAGAGGGCGTCCCTACTGGAGCTGGAGACTCATCGCCCCGCCGTCATACGTTCAGGGACAATAGGCGCCCTCAGTTACGGTCCAGTCTCCCATTTTGTCTTACATACTTCAAAATGAAGAACAACTTGTCTACTGAAGAGGGAGAAAAAGCTTAACTCTAGTATTGTACATATTGTAAATTGTCACACGAAGTACGCACCAGGGTCGCAGCAACCCTCAATGATTTGCGGGTGAAATCCTTGAAAATATAATAGTTTCTAATGAAATTGTGCTCTGACTAACTAAACTCATTTCATTTTACCTCTCTCATGTACTTTTTCAGTCGGTATTATTATTAACAAATCTGAAATTCGAGACTAAGTAAAAACAGTCATGGAAACTTTTCAGGGAGGAAACCTGAAAATGATCCCGATCTAAAGACTTTATTTGCAGTTCAGTTAGATGTTGATGATATTTATTTAATGAACTGCACATATTTCACGAAACGTTGAGGTATTCTCAGTTATTCATAAATGCGTTCATTCATTATTTCCACATTTTTGGAATATGGACTACAATGTTATCGGCAAATGGTAGGCCTGAACTATTAGGGACAACTGTTTTCCAGCAATAGCCACTCTCACAGTGTCGACTGGATTTTCTTCATCAGTCGACAGTCTGATGCATTTCTCCATTGTTCATAAAAACTGCAGTATCATCAGCTTCAGAATCACTTCCATCACGTGAGTGACTTACATCACTTCCACAATTGGGTCGCTCTGACAGTACTTCCCGTATAGGATCTTCCGTTAGTAAAATATCTCTTTCTTACATGCTATTTTCTCATAAATGAACTTCACATTCAGCGACAAAATGGTTACACAATCTGTACTCCAGGATCACAGTAACCCTTAAAAACATTTCTGTCAAATTAATTAGACAACAGTGCCTCACAATTGCGAACGTCCGTCGTCTACTATGTCGCACTCAATGCTGAATTTACGTTGGTGTCAGGGAGCTGTGTATCTGCAGTGGCGTTGGCACATGAACGAAAAGAAAGAAGAAAAGACTCCGTCAGAGTGACCCTGGTATACACTTCTACGTAGGATTAACAATCATGCTCTGACTGGTTGGTCCACCAGGTCAACGATGTTAAAAAGAGATGTCTCTTGCATATAGGAGAAATAACCTGCTGCACAGAGCACCGATGTTTGGAAAGGAGAAAGGGGCGTGAGAAGGGGGGGGGGGTTGGTAGGGAGGCAGAGTCAGTTCGGGAAGTTTTTCCACACAAGCAACCTACCACTTGGCTTCCCTTCGTGTTGCCCCCCACCCCTTTTCCCTTATAGACTTTCGCCTTTGTCAGTTTTCGCTGCTAACTGTGATGCGTCTTGTACAGAAATCTTACAGTTGTTGCAGCCTTCTTATCTTGGCTCCCCAATCGGCGTCTTGTGTCACTCAGGCCTTCAATCTACCCTGGTGGGAGGGCGGAGGTGGTAGGTAAGAGTGTAATTTCGGGCAAAATTCTATATCAACAAATTATGTTTTCGTTTACTTTGCGCCCCGGATCAGCAGGAAACAAATGCATAACCACTACCGCCACTCAGCTACCACAGGCATATGGCCCCACTAGGCAACGACGCACCCAGGCATCACAGGCCCATCAGAGGAAGGAACCCATGCTAGTTCAGATGTGTAGATATGCCCCCAACAGTAGGAAACGTCTCATATCCTCGCTAGGTCGTGAAAGGGCTGCCTTGCTACACGTGCCATATTTGCGCCCAGTCGCTCAGGTACCCCATCACTGCCACATGGGTGTTGGGGACCCATTCATGTCGAGCATGTACTAACTTTCAGATGTATCACGTTTCCTAGGCGACTCCAATGGAGCCAAAAATGCCACAGCCGTTTCTTCAGCTACCCAAACGTGGCTGCAGCTCAGGGAAAGCCCCTCAACTCCGTCGATCACTACATCTAGCTGTTTATGAAAAAGGGCCAATTCCCTCTGCATCTGGAGGAAACGAAGACAGTCACTATCCATCTCCCACATTGTAAATTCGAGGTATAACAGACTAAATGAAGATCAAATGAAAACAGCTACAAGTGATCAAACTGCAGTGACGTGATGCAGCAGATGGCTCAAGTTCATGCTAATAAAATTACGAACTACAAAAAATAAAAGAAGAAAGTAAGTACGAGCCCAAACAGGCGCCGATGGCTTCCGTGTAGCTCACATGCAGACAGTGTGGGAAAAGTCTTAATGAACGCTATCAATCATAATATGCTGTCCAATCACATTAATGTGAACTCCTGTAAAAGCCGAAATAACAATCCCTTCATCGGCAGAGGTGCAAGAGGAAAGTCAGTGAGGTTCCTGGAGGTACCGCCAGCGGTCCGGTGTCATGCTGATTCCAGTGCCTGGTCAGATACCCGGGGTTTCTTGGCTCAGGATCCCGAACAGCCCGATCGACATGTCCCATACATTCACGATTGGGTTTAAATCCGGGGAGCTTGGTGGCCACTGGAGTACCGCAAACCCATCCTGGTGCTCCCTGAACAACGAACGTACACAGTGAGCCACGGGACACGTTAGATTGTCCTGCCGGTAGATGCCATCATGCCTAGGAGAAACGAACTTCATCTAGGGGTGGACATGGTCCCCACAGATAGATGTAGTATCCGTTTATCAATTTTTTTCTTCCATAGTGACGATATTACCCAGGGAGTGCAACGAAAACATTCCACACATCATAATGCTCCAGTCTGTGTCCTGGACCCCAATTCTTTCAGATGTTTCACGGCCTACACGGCAAGGGCGATGTGAGCGACGAAGCATAAAACGTTGTTCTCCTGGAAAGGTCGCCTGTCTCCGCTCAGTGGACATCCAGATGCCAGCCATCGTTGCCAAAGAGCACCAGTTAGCAGGGGTGCATGACGCAGGCGCCCGCTGCTAAGGTCCCTACGCGGCAACATTCACTGAATGGTGGCTGAGAAGGCAATGCTGGTGGCTCCTTGGTTCATCTGGGTGGTCAGATGCTCAGCAGTTGCACGTCTGTTCGCCTGTACGCATGCACATAGCTGTCGGTCGTCCTTGTCATGTATGGGGTGTGGTGCACCACTGTTGCCTCGGTCCCGGTTTTGGATGACGCCATTTTTCCGGGTGCAGTTCACTTTAACCACACAGGCATGAGCAACGTTTAAAAACTCGGCCATTTAGAAAATGCTTTCACTCTTGGCCCAGAAGCCCATGAACATACCCTATCGGAGGTCAGATAAATTGCTCCACTACCGCAGTGCGACATCAATTTCCCCCTGAGGCGCTTTATATACCTTCACCTGCTAGTGCTGCCACCAGCCGTCTGTAAATGGTTATTACACAATGCCGTCAAATTTAGTACGTGGTCAGTGTGACTGGTCGGTGCCTTGCAGGGAAGTACATTTAAGCTATGCTGATTGCACGCTCATTGCTAGTCAAATAGAGAAAATGACCGCAATCATAAGCCTTTTTTGGTATTGTTGACGTAAGTACTAGAGCGTCCGTGAGGTCTGTCGTAATTCATCAAATGCAGTAGTTGCCTTTTGAAGATATATGGAGGTAAAGATACGATTGACGGAGCAGCTTGATAGGGTAGGTTACGTTATAGGAAGGACAGTCAATTGTGCGATGTAACTGTTAATTTTTATGCTGTGAAAATTCACAATGCTACGAGGTAAAATTTAAACAAACGTCAATTTTACATTTCGCAAGTGCAAGGTGTATCTTAACACATATGCTCGGGAAGTCGACAAGCGAGAAATTTTAAAATATATCATGAGATTGGGGTTCGGCTGCACGGGCTTTCCGGATGGGCCACGTGAGCACACAAACGACCAGCCAGCTGAGGACAATACTAGGCTTTTCCCCCAGTAGTAGGCAGAAAGTGGCGAACATTCGTCCTGGGATACCATGCTTCTCCAGAGCAATGGCGGCTTTTGCTTCAGGATGAAACGTGACCAAATTGAAATACTTCATAATTGCATCATAATTCGATGTTTAGCAGTACGACAAATCCCAAAATATCGGGTTGCTTGTGGCATTGAGTCACATTTATTAAGCCTTTCATATTACAAATATAAAAATTATAGGAGTTAGCTGAAGACACCTAACAAATGTAGTTACAAGTGACCACAAATTAATAACTGCCGAACGCTTTTTGCTATCTATACAACCAAGGTATTGGATGATAGCTCAGGACTTCCGATACCATCTCTAAAAGTCAAACATTGATACATATTTTATTTGTTGAATTATTGCGTTTATACCCATTTACTACATAAATGTGTCAGATCATATATCCCACACAGGTACACAACAAATGGAAACAGTACAACAATTCTGAGATCTATCCATATCTAATCACGTATGTCTATCTCAGTTATTGACTGCTTGTTAATGAACTTAAGAAGATTAAATTATCTGTGTGATTTAATACCATAAATAGGTATTGTGTGAACAGAGGCACCAGCTTAACACGCCACACTTATATTGCATATTTTTCAACATGTATTATTTATCATTTATTATAAGTGTATATGCACTGTAACATATTTAATTGGTTATGTCTATGCTTTTGTATGTACATTAACATGTTTGGTCTCTGCAGAAATGAGATAAAATGTTGTTTAATTTCACCCATACATTTAAACTGTAACTTTATTACTATGCAGATGGTGGGCTATTTGATAGAATATGATAAATAATGCTATTTGAGGGGGAAGAGAGTGTTTCTTATCGGCGCGAGTGGTGAGGATTCATGGAGTGGCTCTTGGGAGCAAGATGGGATTTCTGGGAGAGGTAGAGAGTTGAAACTCTTAGTTTGGAGAGGTGGTACAACGGCAGTTTGTGTCGAGGGGGAACAGAGAGAGGATTTAGTGTGGAGGAGTGATACAGTGAAGTATATGTCGAGACGTAATAGAGGATAGAATTATGTTGCAAAGAAGTTGGTGAGGTATGAACGGCTAGTAGTTGTGAATACTTTAAAATTTGTTCGTAATCGGTAAAATACCGATGTTAATGGGACTTTGACACAGTAGCTAGTACTGTTAACTGTGAGCAAGCATCGTATGACATGCTTCGAGCAAATCTGAAGTGATTTACTTGCTTTTCCGCGATTATTTGTGCCTAGTTAAAAGCACGGTACTGTTATTTGGTGAAGTTATTGATTTGTAGGGGCCCACTACCACTCTGATTAACACAGTCTTAACTGCAACTGTATCCTTATCAATTTTTATCCTTTAAACAGAATTACTGTACGACCACCATATCCAGATATTCTTTCTTGTATATGTAGATATTCTTTATTCGCAATCGAGTTATGGGGACCTCTATATCCGCAGGTAATAATCCATTATTGTTATTTACAATTATTCATACAATTTGTGTTAATTTAAAATTTCGCCTAACTTCTCAGTACTTTAGCCATTTGACCAGAGGATCATTATCTGTGATTTTAGCTATCGTCGCTAATTTGCATTTAAGCAGTCTTACAAGGCTAGAGCCGATGACAACGTGGAGCCATATCTTGTGAACAGAGCCATGCATAGCCTAAATACTATTCGACCGCCAGTTCCTTAATCTGCTATGATACAATTAAGGTTTTCCGTTTGGGACTCTAATTATAAAATCTAGCCCTATTCTTTAACAGTTGGTACGTCTGAAAGGATAAGAGGTTTTAAACATTCACGCACAATTTTTGCAAGGAAAAGAAATGCACTCACGCGACACGCTTGCACTGTAGCTTAAGCGGCTTCTATAGGCCAGTTTGAGACTGTTTCCAGGTTTAAAGGCAGCAAGTGTCTTTCGTTAGTTTGTTCTTCTCGAGGTCACCTACACCACTGTGGTACACTATAAACAGTTATCGTTTACACCCAGGTAAAACCTACGTGACTAATCAGTTGTGTAGGAGGAGAAAAGACGGAAAAGCGGCAACGATATCATTACAGATGGAGAACAAACTCGCACTAGGAAAGGGAGGGGAAATACATGCGTCGATACCTTGCCAAGCATCCATCGTTGCATTCGACTTCAACGAATTAAGGTAATCTTAGATTACCATAATAAAGAAGACTGGTTAGCAATGGGTCATCTAGCACGTTGTATAAGGGATCGAAGTCTCCATTCAGAAAGTAATTAATAAGATGAAAAAGACTGGAAAACATTTTAAGAAGTCGGCGGAGTGATTAGCAATTACGGAAATGTTTTGGAGATGCTGGATAACTGATAAAAGAAATTGACATTTCACCCAGAACTTAGAGGTCGGTAAAGGAATTCGTCTATTAGAAATCAACATAATTACCTATTGGTGACACCAAACCAAAATTCACAGCGAATTTCTAATACTTTGTGTTGGACATCATGTACACTCTCGCTGGGGGAAGTTTTAAGTACTTTCACGAAATGGTAAGAGTGACATGTCTCTTGCATTAAACTAAAATCCAAAAAACAAAAGACAAAAAATTATGGACTCTTGTATGCTACTAGGAAAAGACTTAAAACAGCCTATCGTGGAAGGAACATCCGTTCTCTGTCTTTCAAGGGAATTGTTCTTGCCAGACTTTGCTCGGAGTTGTTAGGTGCAGGTAACCTCATTGTAAAAAACGTGGCTGCTCAATGTGTGGTGACACATGTGGCAGAACAAATCGGGAAAGGGGTTTCCTAATTATTTTTTGTTCCCTACATTCTTAATGATCCCACTAACAGTTACACGTGTGTAGAGAAAGGTTTTCGAAATTATAGTCAATTAAGGAAATACCTTCAATGAGGTATGAGCCACTGGTGGACTGTCAGCAGTTTTAATAGAGTATGACGCAGTTTAGTAAGTTCAACAAGACCACAAATTTAGATTAAGCAATGAATGATATTCGTATGTACAAAAATATTCATGAAAAATGAGAAGGTTTACATCACAGTATATTAATCGATTGTGACTATTCATAATGGTAACAGTTCATTCAATGCATTAGGTATTGAGGGGAGTGTCATACTTTCTGCAATAATTCATCATAGTTTTTCAACACATGGAGGGCCAGAGGGTGAGCTGCAAAGTACACATTGTTTCTGATTGTAAGGAAATAGCTTTTCACGACAATAGAATTGAGGATGGAATGGTATCACTCAGTATTGGACGACTCATCTTGGTAGAGCTGGCTACTGACGACCATATGTTTTGGTATGGTACTCACATGGAGCCCATTTGTTCTCAATACATTAATGAGCCTCCTCCACAATGGTCTAGCATTTGGCTTGGGTCTAGTACCAGAATTATTTCTCTTGCTTCTCTCAAGTTCTGCAGGTCAACGTATAATCATATTGGTACTACCATTTCTAGAGTGCTCTAGTAGACTAAAGTTACAACACAACTATGCATAGAATATTGCTTAAATCATAGTTGCTTCATCATTATTCACATCTCTCAATAAATTTTGTTATGCTTTCTTTTAAAATAATTACGTGCATACATTACTGTGTAATTACTAAGTGCACTCCTTCTGCAGAGCTCAGTAGTGCTGCAATTCCCTCTTTGTATATCTTGCCGTATCTATTGCTAATCACTGACTCTACACCCCAGTACATTTTCTACAACTAATGACAACGAACTGCAAGTTTTATACTACAGAAAATACATGACAGTTATGCATCACTGCTATCATTCATATGGAAAACTCTGTTACATTTTCAAGAAATGTCAACACTTACAGATAAATACTAGATCAATAAGCATGCAAATCAATGTGAAATTATCAGATGACACTTCCTGTGCAGAGACATTACTAACAAACAGATAGAAAGATGCACTGGGCAGGATTCAATAATCATGTCAAAGTACCTCTCAAACATAATCAATTTCTCTTCGTTTCATTATCACCTATTTACAAATACCTATGCTGCATTCAATTTTGCGCTCATTGGCCTGGTCCTATTCTCCTCTGCCTACGTCAGATTTTTCTCAGATATATCTATTAAATTGTCTTGTTGCCCACTCTTCTCTAGTATATCTTTCCTTTCATTTTCATCTGCATCATCACTCCCAACTGGACGACACAGAGCGTAACTGCCATTCGCAAGGTACCTATAAGATATCAAGCACATAAAAAATAAACAACATTGCATAACCATAAACACGTTATCACGGTTCAGATAGACTCTACTCAAGTTGAAATATTGCTCTACACATTTTACCATTTAACAACTTTTACACTGGAAATTCGATGGACCACTTAGCATTTTCTGTTCCTGAGGATCTCCACCTCTACGGTGTTAGAATGCAAAACATCTCTCTCTCTCTCTCACTCTATAGGGTCCTCGATATACAGTGAGAAACTCATATATTAATGGATGACACTTGGTGGGCAATTTACATGATATTATTTACGTCTGTTGTTCGGCAGCAATTGACTTTGATAATCTTCAGCGATTATCATTTCTCTGTCATCAGTCAGCAGCCTACGTGATATTCGTTAAAGCTAGTCTCAGTACAACATTATGTCACAACTTGGTACTTATTGGAAATGGCACTATCTCTGGAATTTTTCCCTGTGCAAGCCAATTCGACACTACCTGAATTAGTGGTGGAAATGTTGAATCATTTGTCACCTCACTGATGATTTCCTTAAATTGCTGAATGTAAGAGTCCCATAAGCATGTGACATCTTTCACAGTAAAATCTACATAGTTGCCCTAGTTCTTTCATTACACATTCAGAAGGACTGGACAATGTATGAAATAGCGAGATGGAAATGGTTTTTAATCTTTGGACAATTTGAAGCACATTTCCAAAGTTTCGATCTAAATTGTGGGCCTTTTCCCGATAGCACCTTCTTCACATGTCTGACTCTATACCAGAAATTGTAAAAAAAATTGTATGTATGACACACTGACTAGCAGCTGTCTTCAGTACTGTGGGTAACACAAATTTGGAACTCGACAACAAAAACAAAAACATGCGCGTATCCCTGATTAGTTCTTAGGAAAGACAAGCTCTTTTATTCTTGACGGAATTATTGGAAATAAAGTTGTATGATGAGACACCTCTGGCAGCTTTACTTTGCGACAATGCTTGCAGGAAGCTAATCGCAAATGCTTTCCCGAATATTAAAAAATAACACATTTCATGAAGCTTTTGAAATCACTTCCATCCCAAAATGTGTATCAATCAATCAGTTTGGCAAATTAACTTATTGAATAGCTCACCAGGAATACAAACAGCACACTGTGAATCATCTGCATCTCTATTCTTGAACAGGATATCATTTCTAATCAAATAAAGTTGTCAGTCGACAACGGTTGTTGTGACCATTTCACCTCACCTTACTTCCTTCCATGACGGTTCCTTGTCTTGTCCCTAAGCGATCTTCTCCAAAAATGCAACACTCTGTAATTATACGTTGCTGAAATATTTTTCGTTGACATAATTGTTTTCCTGACAAGAAATGTATACGATAGTGAAACCGATCTCTGTAAGATACAGCGCCTGCCTAGCTAAGTGACCAGTCAGTTTCGCGCTCATTCAAAGTACAGTGATCTTTGGTCAGTATGAACCTTGGCCATCTGGCCAAATAAGGAACACCTAAATTTCTGAAAGACCCATACAATGACAAGAGCCTTAAGGTCAGTCATAAAATAGTTGGGTTTGCACTTTCACGCAGCTTGCAAAAGCAACAGCATGGTGCTTCACCACTCCATCTACTTCAAATTTCTGGTATAACTCAGCATGGAAACCCATCTTGCAGGTGTCTGAGCTTAGTTACAAAACCTCACATAAGTATGGATGAGTAGGAATTGGAGCCTATAAAGGGAAGTGTTCTATACTCTCAAATTCTGTCTGCGACTGGGCATCCCATTCCAAGGAGTCAATTGACCGAAGTACGGCGTATCCAGAATTGTCAAATTAAATAATGTTTCGTAAAATCAGATCAACACCAAAACTGAACAAATATGCTCACCTTAGGACGAGAAACGTCTCTGATTTAATCTGTTTCATCTGAAGCAGGTAAACTGCCTAACACAGTCACAGTGTGTCCAAGAAATTGCATTCTCTTATCTGGATCAGGTGAAATCCCTGACACATCCAGAATGTATCCAAATTCTGATTTTTCCAAATTAACAGTTACAGTCCACACGGGATACCGTGGCTGATGTGCACTGACCAGTTTTCGTCCAAAGCCCTGGGTGAGCTCATTCGTTTGTTCGTTAGGGGAGGCCAAGAAGTGTTTTCCACGTATTCGCCAGTCGACGATGAGAGAATCGAGGCGCACAGCCTGCAATCTTTCTCAAACGATTTTACAGAAAGTACTCGGTAAAAATATTTCAGTTGTGATTTACTTATAGCCTTATATGTCAGGTTAATAATGCCCATCATTCCGTTAATGGTTATAGTTATTGCGATATTTATGTGGAAGTAACACACTGCAAAATTCTGAAAAATTTGCAATGAAAAATAGAGGTCGCTATGATTTTGCTTTTGGTGCATATTGCATTTTATGCTGTCGCATGTGAAATTTAGCTAACATATTGAATTTTTCTTTAGAATTCGGGCCGGCCAGGGTGGCCGGCGGTTCTAGATGCTACAGTCTGGAACCGTGCGACCGCTACGTTGGTAAGTTTGAATCCTGCCTCGGGCATGGATGTGTGTGATGTCCTTAGGTTAGTTAGGTTTAAGTAGTTCTAAGTTCTAGGGGACTGATGATCTCAGACATTAAGTCCCATAGTGCTCAGAGCAATTTGATTTTTTTAGACTTTGGTCACCAATCTTGAGAAAATTGATCTGACATGGAACACTCATTTGCAACCGTACAGCACCAACAATAAACACAGAGTGAAATATCGGCCACATTTCTCATATTTCATTGACAGTTTCACATATCTAAATGATATTTTGGCAAGTGATGGCACACAAGGAGTAGAGTATTTTATCATATCATTATTATGTACAACTTCATTATCTAGCGTGTCATTGTACTAAATACAGACTTTTTCGATGAAAGAAGGTGGTTTTGAAGGCCCATCAATAGCTGGTGAAACGAGAAATGCTACGGGTTTGGTTTTTTTGTACTGAAGATATGCTTTTTCTTCTGCTGTTGACCTTAATTTTCTTCAGTTCCTCACTTAATAAAAGTAATAAACCACAATTGTGTCTGCGCAGCATGATAATGAGGTTAAACAGCATAAATTTCACTGTGTTTTGGCAGAAGAAGAAAATTTTAGAATGTCAGCCAGAGATATGTGTACGTGTTATTCAAAATTCGCCACTCACGACGCTTCCCTGTAACCTTGAAATGGTTAACAAGCCAGGCGAAAATAAATCGCTGCATTTTCAGCCGAATTCTTTTTAGATAATAACAGAAATGAGGTGACAATAGATCTTTTTGAATGGTCACCATGCAAGTGTAGGGGTGGAGGGGCCCCACCTAATATTTACAAAAAACGTGAGATAATGCTTTAGTCTAGAATGGCACTTCCCCTCCAGCTCTCGGCATTTCCTCTACAACACCTGCCCATAACCCCCACCACTACCACTCTCCCCACGCTTACCCTGCCATTCTCACATCTACTTCCCATGGCATTCTACTTGGACTATACACTAAACTCATTGAAAATAGTTAAAAGTATTCAAAATCTCATTATCTTCTTCCCAACTTTCCTCTGAAATTAACATGTCATCAGCATATTTGGTCAACATCTCTCCCAAATATAGTGGAACTATGCTATTAGGACCTCTGATAAATGCAGGTAAACTGACAGTCAACACAAAAGTAACCCACAAAACTGATAATAACAGCCATAACTTAAGAGTGCGATGAAATTCCTAACTGGAGGATGCAGTTCAATATGCCAGTAGCTTTCTCTTAGATCAACTGGACACAGAACCTTAATACCTTGAAAGACTTGCAACAACTCATCTAATGTCAAACGTTACCAGTTTCTGTCAAAATAACTATATTAGTGTCCCTTGAACCCAGCACCAACTTAATACGACCTCACTCCTATGTGATTACTAACAAAAAATTATCATATGAACTGACACCACTCTCTGTGGCAACATTTCAGTTTCTGCTTCAGCTTTCTCTTTGTAAATCTCTAGTGTTGCATATAGCCTGACAAAAAATCTCTTACGTTCCTTACCCTTGAAGTGATTCGCAAATCCCTTATAGCATCTAAGTACACATAAAACACTTAAGAATGAGGACACATTACCTCAAAAACTTTATTTTCATTATCTCCTTTCCCACTGCAACATATTGAATCTCATTCTTATACCTTGTTCAGCACAAAGGTCCTTCATTCTTCTAATAAAGTTTGCAAATAAAGTAATTCTCAATATATACTCACTCATGATGCAAAAATGCTGACAGTATCATAGATTCAAAACCTCTTTCCAAAGGTCTACCCTCTCCTGTTCCGTTTCTCAGACTTCTATAAGGGGCGTTTAAAAAGAAACGAGCCAGAGGCATAACTACAGAAACCAGTATGTTAGACGAATTGACCCTGGCTGCTGAGACACTTGTCCCACTGTGACACAAGGAGGTGAATGGCTGTCTCTTAAAATTCCCTGGGCTGCAATGTTAACCAGTTCCGCACGTACAGCTGGACGTCGTCATCTGACGTGAATAGTTTGCCCCTCAGAGACTTTTTAAGCAGACGAAAAATGGCGTAATTACAGGGAGAGGTCCGGGCTCTATGGAGGGTGGCCGATAATCTCCCATTTGAATTTCTTCAGGAGTGCCGCGACTATGTTGGCCGTATGATGCTTTGCATTGTTGTGGAGCAGAATGACCCCGCAGGTGAGACTGCCTGGTCGTTTTGATTTGATCGCTTGGCGAAGGGTGGTCAAGGTTTGTGAGGAACGCTGAGCATTCACTGTTGTCCTGTGCTGCAGGAAGTGAATCAGAAGGGGGCCATCTTGGTCAAAGAAGAACGTCAGCATAACCTTTCCTGCACTCGTGTGGATAGTCTTGGCTTTTTTGGGTGGTGGTGACCCTGGATGCTTCCATTGGAGACTTTGTCGTTTTGATTGTGGTTCGAAGTGATGACACCATGACTCATCTCCAGCCACCACTCGCGCCAGAAACGCATTCCCCTCCCGAGCATAGCACTGCAGATGAGCAAGACAGTAGGCCATTCGACATGCTTCCTGGTGTGGTTGAAGACTGTGGGGCACCCATTGGGCACACACTTTGCACATGTACAGTCGTTCTTTCCAAATGGTGTGATCACTTCCGACGCTCAGTCCGACCACGGCGGCTATGGCTTTCAATGTCACTCGACGGTCCTGAGTAATGAGTGCATCCACCAGCTGGACGACGTCATTAGTAATGCAGTGTGGTGCTCCAGATCGTGCATCATCGGCTAACGACAGCCGTCCTTCCCTGAAGCGCTTGTGCCACGCCTTGACGCTTGCTGTGTGACATTTGTCGATGAATGTCCGCTCCTTCTACTCCTTCCGCTATCAGAAAACGAACAACACCTCTTTGCTCTTCTGTTGGTGCCTCCATGGCACTGTTTGCAATGCGACTGTCAGCTTTGGACCATTCATGCATGCTGCTGCTAGCTCTGTATAGTCACGTGACGTGCACTTGTGCCCTCTGGAGATAGGCTGTGAAGTTTCACGCTCTCGTCGGAACCACACCTCGTTACACACGCCACGATATTACCCTTCTGTCACCGGTTTGTGCATTCCAGACTCAGGATCACTTCTTTTTGAACTCTCCTTATAGTAAATAATTACACTACTGGCCATTAAAATTGCTAAACCACGAAGATGACGTGCTACAGATGCGAAATATAACCGACAGGAAGAAGATGCTGTGATATGCAAATTATTATCTTTTCAGAGCATTCACACAAGGTTGGCGCCAGCGGCGACACCTACACCGTGCAGACATGAGGAAAGTTTCCAACCGATTTCTCATACACAAACAGCAGTTGACCGGCGTTGCCTGGTGAAATGTTGTTGTGATGCCTCGTGTAAGGAAGAGCAATGCGTATCATCACGTTTCCGACTTTGATAAAGGTCGGATTGTAGTCTATCGCGATTGCGACCCGTGCTACGACCCGTGGCTCTACCCTTCATTCTATCCCTGCGAAACCCTACATTTCAGCAGGATAATGCACGACCGCATGTTTCAGGTCCTGTACAGGCCTTTCTGGATACAGAAAATGTTCAACAGCTGTCCTGGCCAGCACATTCTCTAGATCTCTTCCCAATTGAAAACGTCTGATCAATGGTGGCCGAGCAACTGGCTCGTCACAATACGCCAGTCTCTTGATAAATTGTGTTATCGTGTTGAAGCTGCATGGGCAGCTGTACCTGTACACGCCATCCAAGCTCTGTTTGACTAAATGCCCAGGCGTATGAAGGCCGTTATTACGGCCAGAGGTGGTTGTTCTGGGTAGTGATTTCTCAGGATCTATGCACCCAAATTGCGTGAAAATGTAATCACATGTCAGTTCTAGTATAATATATTTGTCCAATGAATAGCCGTTTATCATCTGCATTTCTTCTTGGTGTAGCAATTTTAATGGCTAGTAGTGAATTTATACTGGGCTACTGAAGAGACGTGAATAACACATGAAACTGTTCCACAGTGTTAACCCAGACTAGCAGAGCAAGTAACATATAGCAGCAACACAACATTTTTACTCTGCAATATTCACTTATCCTCACGGTTATTGAAAAATTAGACGTGTGCCTATTAAAAATCAATGCTAGAAATTTAAATCGAACCCAGCTCCGTATGTGGGGCGACTGCAATTTCCTATCAGCGCAGGTGTGCCACATCTGATAACAGTTCTGACACCTCATATCTCTGGAGTGTATCGCAGCCTGTTCAATAGATTAATTCTTTTTCTTTTTCGATTCAGTCGCCATTAAGCAGCTGCCTTGGCTACCCGGTGCGTACACTGGACTCGATTTCGTAATCACTGAAATAAAATCATGTATTTGCCATCTACACAAACTGTGAACACTGTACAATGTGAAGTTTCCGCAGGGAGTGTTGCTTTCCGTTGAACTCCTGTGCTGGTAAACGTCGCACACTGCAAACGCCAAGCTGAGTTAATGCACTCTATTTTTCTGTAATTTAATAAACCACACCTCCTCTGCCAGTGAACGGTGTCAATGTGTAGGAAGCTCAGAAGTAATTTACTTCACTTTATTATGTATCTCTCAGAAACACGTCAATCCCTCAACAGATACTACAGAAGCTGTCCTAGTTACCACTCTAACAGCCATGGAGAATGCATATATGCATCTCTGTTATTTCAAAGAATAAACGCACTAGAAAATACTTTGGCGTCGTCGAGCTGTCGCCGCATATGTTACGAGAAAATCAGATCAGATACTTTTCCAAAGTGAATGAATGTGGATGGTTTGATTGACAATGATTAACTGGTGCGTGGTAGAGGGTATTTTCTGTGGGGATATTACAATGCCCCTCGCAGCGAGCGAAGTTTGTGAGCCTAATTTTGATTTACCGAACACACTTCGCGAGCTATCTATTAGTGTGGGTAACCCGGAAGTGATGAGTGTCAGTCCTCCGACTGAAAAAAAAAATTATGTTTAGGACAGACGAAGAAAAGAAACATTGAAAACAGAAGAAATGAAGAGACAGGTACCGCGGCTGTATTGCTTTTACGTGCATCGAGGTGTAATGTCTGCTGTGCACAACCAAGGAAGATGATGTTTCATGAAACTGTTATCAGGGTCTACCCATTCGGGAACTTTCTTAAGCAGGGAAACCTTGGAAAACCTCTTAAGCCTAGACCCCCAGCCTACGGTACATAGAAGATAGGAAAGCCTACAGAAGAGAAAAAATAATTTTGAAATTGATCTCTAAATGAAAGATAGGTATCGATTTATATAACGATGTGGAGAAGAGTGATTTGTGCCTCTAGCAAAAAAAAAAAAATAAATAACTCGAGTTTTCGTTTTACAATCTTGTTCCCAGGACAATATCTTGCGGTGCTGAAACTGCCCCGGATCTTGCATGTCCCCGACGTCCACATTTGTAGTCGGTCTTCTACGTGGCCCACAATGGGAAGAGTAGAAGGGACAGGGATACCAGATTTCACATGCAACACTCATTCCAAAAGAATTAGCAATGACCGAAAGGGAAACTCTTCCTGTAAAAGAACTGGTTAGGTTGCACCGTCCAAGATTCTCCTTTTTGAAAACAAAATCCCTATGGCTTCATGCATCCTTTTTCTTACGATGTACTGCAAGGAATTTAGCCATTGACGTAAGGTTTCCATTTAGCCATTGACTAATGCTGTTGCCGAAAACATCATCATATTTACTCTAGTTTGAATTTTCTTTTGGACTTTGCATCACCACTTGTGCTTATAAGTCAAAAAATTCTGACACATTTTCTGTCAATGATTTATTCTTCGTAATTTAAAGGATTCATGCAACTTGCATTTTGGATTCAAATCATCGAATAATGGAAAGTGTGGTTCATTTTATACAAAGACATAATCCATCATTTCCTTGAAAAGTCATATAATTTATCTATACTCATAAAATTTTTATCCTAAATACATATATTTCTCCGCTTGATTGCTGTAATGTAAAAGTTATTAGTATTGAGGAATGTGGATTCACTTCTTTCATTTATTCTCTGATTCATCCGGCATTCATACATGCACATATATGGAAATGGATTTTCAAACAAAATTCCAAAGTGAACAAGACCCATTAAATAACTACTAATTCTATGAATATTATTTTCTTTTGACATTCAGCAATAAATCAAGAACTCTTAACGTCTAATTATGACACTTTTTTGAAGTTCAACATCAATCAGTTTCCCCTCGCGTTTGATGCGAGTCTCTTACAAAGCATATCTGTGTCGTCTATATCGATTCTAACTCTCGCGCCGACGTCAATTGTTTTGCGCGGGAAATTATCTTAGCGGCGTTAACTGTCACTCATGATTCACTGCCTAAACGCATCACTTCACACGTTTACACATCTAAGCGTGCACTTGAAATTATATATGAACATTCACTGGGAACCTCTTTTGATTATGCAGCGTCATTTTCGGGAAACATTTCTTTCTTCTTGAAGGTAATTCAGATCCTTTATAAATCTTGATGACATTAGCAATGCTAAAGTTCCATGTTTACCCAAACACAAATGGTTCAAATGGCTCTGAGCACTATGGGACTCAACATCTTAGGTCATAAGTCCCCTAGAACTTAGAACTACTTAAACCTAACTAACCTAAGGACATCACACACACCCATGCCCGAGGCAGGATTCGAACCTGCGACCGTAGCAGTCCCGCGGTTCCGGACTGCAGCGCCAGAACCGCTAGACCACCGCGGCCGGCTTACCCAAACACAGGTGAAGCCTATCTCCACTATCTTCTTTGCAGCACTCGATAGTAATAGTTAGTCACTATTTCTACAATCTGTGTCACTGATTAATTATTTCAGTTTAAAGTTTTCTAACACTAAACACGCACAGTTTATTGTTATGTTTTTACGAGCGTTCATCTCTGTCACTCGCAACACCATTCCTCCCTATCTTCTAACCTTCATTAAATTTTTTCGAGTCGTTATGGGAAAATAACCCTTTAATTTTGTTAGATCCTGGGTATGCTAACAGATAAGCCCCAGGATTCGGAATTTGTAGAATGATGTATGGGCCAGTATATAATAACTCCCATTTCTTTATACTCTTCTTTATTAAGGATGATTTGGTATGTCTTTTGACTACTACCTTCTCTCCGACGTGGTACGCCTGTACCCTCTTGATTAATTTGTCATATTGTTGTTTTCTCTGATCAGCCTTTTGCGCCATATTTATGATGGCTTGTCCTATTTTTTCTTCCCAAGGCATCTCAGTTTCCTGAGTTTTGGGCATATGTTCAGTCCAGAAGTTTTCTTCTTTTGCGTCGAACATCAATTCATGAGGTGTATATCCAGTGGAGGAGTGGGGCATGTTGTTGTATATCTGCTCAAGTTCTTCCACACTGCTTATTATGGCAATAGGTCCTCATAAATCGATTGAACACTCTAAAAATTCTCTCAACCAAATTGCCTTGTGGGTGGTAAAATGATGTTAGTATGTGTTTCACACCGACTTGAGACAAAGCTTGTTTCCATCGGAGTCCCGTGAATATCTTAGCATTGTCTGTTATGATCACCTTAGGTATACCAACATGTGGAAGATAATCCCTTGTCAATCTTAATACAAATACTTTGGCTGTAGCCGCCTTTATAGGGTATAGCTTCACGTATTTCGTACACACATCGAGAAATGCCAACACATATCTAACACCACCTCTTGAAGTAGGTAACGGTCCACACAGATCGCACGAAATTAATTCTTTTGGTTCTTGGACTAATATAGAGCAGAATGGGTGCTTACTCCCTTTTGAATCCGGCTTTGTTTTTTTGACAGATTATGCATTTCTTCAAGACCTCATGCACTCTGCGCTTTATGTTGGGAAAATAACAGTCACACTTATCTTCTCTGCACATTTTGTCGCACCGAAATGTCCCCAGGTTAAATGGGTGTACCATACGAGTTTCTCTATTTGCGCCACAGGTATACAAACACACCAACGGACTTCGTTTGGCCTTCCACAGTGGAAAAATAATACGCCATTTACCAGCTTGTAATAATTTGCCATCTGATCCGAAGGTTGCTGTTGTAACCTTTGAATGACACTTCCCCATTAAGCATCTCTTTTCTGTAACTGTGCCATATGCGCACACAAATTGACGTAGTACGTCTTAAATGGACTTTCCTGCAGCAGCAATACAGGGAATTCTGAGTTATTATTTACTTCAATCTCTTTGGTCAAACCCTGTGGTGACCTTGATAGAGCGTCAGAAATAATGTTTTGCTGTCCTGAGACATGCACGATCTTAAATTGGTATTGTTGCAGAGCGAGAGTCCATCTAGCCAGTCTGGGGTGTAACAGTTTACACGTTTGTAAAAACGTTAATGATTGATGATCGCAATATACGATAGTCTTTGACCCATATAGATAATAATGAAATTTTTTAAATCCCCAGATGACCGCAAGAGCCTCTAATTCTGTCGTCGTGTAAGTTCGTTCACAGTTGGACAAAACACGACTAGCAAACGCAATAGGACAGAAGGTGAGTTGTCCATTTATCTTGCGTACTTGGAAAAGGCACGCTCCAATACCCACATTCGACGAATCTGTTGACAAGTAAAATTCTTCTTGCATGTCCGGATGGTACAAAAGCGATGCATTTACTAATTGCTTCTTTATCTCTTCGAATGCTTCTTGACACTCTAATGTCCAGAGCCAGGGCACATCCTTCTTCAGCAGACTGTTTAGAGCTGCTGCGTTCATCGCCTGATTTGTTATGAATCTTCTAAAAAATGAGGCAAGGCCCATAAACCTTTTTAATTGCCTCCTATTCCTGAGTGTTGGAAACTTACTAATCGCAATTAGCTTCTCCTTGGTTGGTAAAATTCCCTTTGCGTCAATTATATGCCCCAGGAACTAGATTCTGTTTACTGCAAAATGGGATTTCTGTAGGTTAGCAGTTATTCCCATGGTTTTGAACACGTCCAACACTCGGTTCAGTAAGGTAATATGCTCCTCCCAAGTTTTCGATGCAATAAGCAAATCATCAACAAACACTATTATCCTGCTTCTGAGTTCTGGGCCTAGTGCATAATCTAGAGCTGCTATAAAGATTCCAGCACTAATGTTGAGTCCGAAAGGAACTACAGTAAATTGGTAACTTCTTCCGGAATAAATGAAAGCCGTATACTTCTTTGATGAATCATCCAGCTTGACTTGCCAATAAGAGCTCCTCAAATCAATGCTCGTCAAATATTGGACATCCTGGAACCGTTGTATAAGTTCGTCGATGTTTTCCGGATGTGTTCTCACTGGAATTATGATTTTATTTATTTCTCTGGCGTCGAGTACCAGTCTAACAGTCCCATTAGCTTTTGGCACGACTAACAATGGGGAGCAGTATGGGCTTGTAGAGGGTTCGATCAAACCCCATTTCAACACGCGATCTATTTCCTTTTGAACTTGAGCCTTTAACCTCCAGGGAACAGGATAGAAAGTTCTACAATACGTTTCGTGCAGCTTAACGTAGAGATGGCATATGTATCCCTTAATAACTCCTGGCCTTTCATCAAAAACGTTTTCATACGTTAATAATAATTCATTGAGCTGCTTCTTCTGATCTTCGATAATGCAGTCGGATTCATTTAACTTTTCAAACACTAATTGACCTAAATCTTCTTTGACTTGGAACTCATTAATTACGTGCTCTTTCGAATTTTGTGCCGTCCTGATTACTTGCACACTGATCCCACAATTATATTTTCTCGTAAGGCTTTCTTTTTTCAACAACTCCAACTCAATTTTTTTTTATTAACATTCAACCAAATTTTTCCTGTTTTAAAATCTATTCTGCATCCGTATTGACGTAGGCTGTCGACTCCGATAATGCAATCTACCACCAAATTTTTCACAACAAGGAATGTGCTTAATATCGCTACATTTCCGAATTCCACACCAAGTAGTGACTGCACCTTTACATTAGCCGATCGAGCCCCAACGGCGCCTATTATTCTGCAATTTTGAACTGGAAATACTGGTACTCGTCTTATATTTCTGATCCTGTTGAATAGTGCCTCGGAAATAACATTTGTGGTTGCAGCTGTGTCTAAAACCGCCACTATAGGTACGGTCTCCATAATGACTTGCACTTCGGCTACTGCCACCTGTTCCTTATCCGCATCTTGTGGTTCTAAGTCCTCGGTCAGTTCATCTGCCAGTAATCGTCCATCATTATACGTTAGCATGGGTACACATATCCTGTTGCCCCTCACCCAATTGATGACCGCTCCTCCGGGGCACGAGTGGGTCTTTACAAGTTTGTTGGATCGTGATTTGTCTGCTGGTTGACATCATCCGTCACTTCGGTAATTACCGGTTGATTCGTAGATGTCCGTCCCCACTGATGTTGGCTATTTGAATTCATTCCCCCCGGTTGATTCCACTTTCTATTATTGTTATTATTCCAGGCTTGGGGTCTGAAATTTCTTTCGTTCCCCCACACTGGATTGTATCTTTTCCCGTTCCTGTTGTTCCTTGAATAGCCCCTCGCAAGACCATTGCCGGGATTACTACTGAGATTTTGAGGGGTTTCTCCATTATTTAACGATCTCTGTTCATTCCCTTTAAGTGTCGATTGATCGCCATTGATATAACACATACTTCCACCTTGCCTACCGTTTGGCGGAGGTTCTATCTCCCTATATTGGAATCTGTTATTACGGGCTTTCTGGTTGTTCTCTTCGATAATATCTATATGGTCTAACGTCGTGAGGAACGACTCCAAGTCTTTGTCGTTGCCGTAAATCAATTGATTCCGGATGCTACTTGGTAGTCTTGCCTTAAGTACGTTTATTATATCTGGCAAGGGCATAGGTCTGTCCCAGTATCTTGTTTTATTTATATATATTTTTGAAATACTTTCTAAGTCCTCCTTTCGAAAAGGAGAAAGGGTCTGGGTAGAGCACCTCCTGCCTTAGGCGTTCCTGTACCCCTTCTGATCAGAGCTTTGCTAAAAACGCCTTCTCAAAATCGTCATATGTCGAGCATACAGAAGTCATGTCCGAGGCCCAGATCGCCCCCGAACCTTGTATATATCCTGTAACAAAACTGATCTTCTGCCACTCCGACCAATTTCTGGGTAGCACTCCTCTGAAACTTCGAATAAAAACAATTGGATGGAGCCCCCTTTTGTCAGGGTTAAAAATCTGGAATTGCCGATGCTTAATCATTTTTTCTTCGGCATGGCAAAGGCTTTCGTAATCTCCGTTAAATAAGAATTCACGCGAACAACCAGTTTGTGGCAATTTAATGTTTGAATTACTTACACAAGTCGGTATTGTGTGCGAATGGGCAGTAACTGGCTCCTATAGTCGCTGCCAACTTCTGCTGCTGGCCTGTATTCATTTGTTCTGAGCTTTGTTGTGAAACGCGCATCGACTCTTCTATCGTTTGTTTCCAACGCTCCAAATCAGCACCTAACTGCTGTCGCACCTCCTCAAGTCCTTTCGCAAACAAATTCTCTTCCTGTTTGCCAGATAAACTCTGGAATGTTGCCTTAACATTTTGCTCAACGTTTTCACACATTAGCCTTTCGTTTTCTAATGTGATTTCGGATAATTTACCCGTTAATACGTTAATTTGGTGGTCTATAACGTCTTGACGCTCTGTCAGATGTTCAACACTTTCCTTTAGGTTAGTCTGTGTACGTGCCAATTCAGGAAGTTGCGCAATTGCACATGACATGGCGTCTTGCTTTTGTACTAATTGCGGAACCATTTCCACCTGTTCCCGTACAGTATCTATCTTAATAGCCACATACTCCTTCATTTCGACACGTACGCTGTGAGTAGATTCCTCACATTGTGCTTTCACCAATTCTATTTGTGCAGTTAATTTTCGTTCCGTCTCTTCGGCCTGATCTTTGAGTTCCTTGGTCTTCGCCTCTATCCGCTGCTCTAATTCGGAAAACTGTCTTGTAACTGCTGCTTAATCTAAGTCTGGACTAATTTCATTTCTTCTTGAGTTTGAATGACTGTCACTAATTCTGCTTTAATATCGGTTTTCAGATTTTCCTGCCCTTCAGTAACTGAGGCTAATTTCGCGTTAATGTCGGTTTTCAGATTTTCCTGCCCTTCAGTAACTGAGGCTAATTTCGTATTCTAATCATTTTGCCCTTCAGTAACTGAGGCTAATTTCGCGTTAATGTCGGTTTTAAAAGTATTCATGCTCTCGGTTATCATCTGCATCTGTCTCATGATAATTACCAATGGATCTAATCCATGCTGCGTACTTGCTGTTACACCTCCAGCCGTGTCTACAGGGCGTTCTATTGCGCTATCTGTAGCGATCGGTCCTACAACACTTCTTACTGCATCATTATTTTCAGTGCTAACAGCTGAAGGCTGTTGCGTGCTGCTATGCTCTGCTTGACTCATCCTAAACATTGCCCTAGTTAAAACCATATAAATGTTCTACTGTCACTATATTTAACTCCCTTCTACTGTCACTATATGTAACTCTTTTCACACAAGAGTACTTCTGTGGCTACTTTCTTAATGTACTTATACAGATAAATGCAACTGGGGCAGGTCAATCAAACTACATCTAACATGAACACAATTAATCAATGTTCAAATATCCAATAACACTAACCAGAAAAGCGTATACTTCATCTATACTAGCAAGCTTTAGTAATAATAATCTAGATCTGGCCTTTTCTCTGCACCCAGCGTGCTGTCTTTCGGCTTTATTTGTAGATCCAATTATATCACCTGCGATTCTTTCCTCCCTTTTCCAAGCGTCAGTTGGGTTAGCTCGTCGTAGTTGACATGAAACAGAGAACAAAATTATTTTAGCAACGTCCAAAAACGTGTCCTGTCACGGATTGGCCATTTTAACATTTTTTTTAGATGTTAAAGATATTAAGTTGCCGTCTCTTCATGTAAGAATAGATGATGAATGCAGCTAGCCGCTAACTTTGTGTAATGTCTTGTCTGTATAGACGTGTATCTGTTGCCTTTAAGATCCCTTCACCTTCACACATAAATCTATACAGTAAAGTAAGGGCCTCCCATTTGTCGGCTGATCCGTGATGAGACAGGCGAAAAGTTAGACTAATGGAGGATTATTTTCTCTATTTTCATTCGCTCTCTCTCTTTCTCTCCTTTATGTATGTACAGTTTTTAATATAATATTTCATTACGTGGAATCAGCCAAATAGAATCTTTGGTTGAGTCCTTCGTTTTGGTAATCAGCGGCTGGCTTGCTGTAAGAGATCTTTACATTTATTATTACTGTTAAGCACTGCATTCAGTCGGGAGAATCAATCGTGTGGACAATTTGTTCCTTTTACGAAAGATTGCGAATTCCAGATGTGTACGAAGCCTTTTTGGACGATTTAACACAGACTCAGTGATTGCAGGCTCTCTTCGACACAGCTGAAACTTCCCCACTAATTACAGGGCCAACGTGATCATCAAATGATTCAGAAAAAAACTCATTCGTTCATTCACTCCAGAACAAAAAAGTCCCAAACCTTATTTATGAAGGAATTTGTGTATTCAATCCATCTCCATTACATGTCCAGATCTCCGGTGATTCCACATCTTAATTATTTTCCGTTTACAGTCTCTTTATCTTCAAACAAACCGCTAGCGGCACAAATGTTAATGGCTCGCTTTAGCGAGAAGAAAAGCAAAATATGTATCTCTCAGAAACACGTCAATCCCTCAACAGATACTACAGAAGCTGTCCAAGTTACCACTCTAACAGCCATGGAGAATGCATATATGCATCTCTGTTATTTCAAAGAATAAACGCACTAGAAAATACTTTGGCGTCGTCGAGCTGTCGCCGCATATGTTACGAGAAAATCAGATCAGATACTTTTCCAAAGTGAAAGAATGTGGATGGTTTGATTGACAATGATTAACTGGTGCGTGGTAGAGGGTATTTTCTGTGGGGACATTACACGACCTAGGGGAGGATCAGTTTGGATTCCGTATAAATATTGGAATACGTGAGGGAATACTGACCCTACGACTTATCTTAGAAGAAAGATTAAGTAAAGGCAAACCTACGTTTGTAGCATTTGTAGACTTAGAGAAAGCTTTTGACAATGTTGACTGGAATACTCTCTTTCAAATTGTGAAGGTGGCAGAGGTAAAATGCAGGGAGCGAAAGGTTTTTTACAATTTGTACAGAAACCAGATGGCAGTTATAAGAGTCGAGGGACATGAAACGGAAGCAGTGGTTGAGAAGGGAGTGAGACAGGGTTGTAGCCTCTCCCCAATGTTACTCAATCTGTATATTGAGCAAGCAATAAAGGAAACAAAAGAAAAATTCGGAGTAGGTATTAAAATCCATGGAGAAGAAATAAAAACTTTAAGGTTCGCCGATGACATTGTAATTCTGTCAGAGACAGCAAAGGACTTGGGAGAGTACTTGAACGCAATGGACATTGTCTTGAAAGGAGGATATAAGATGAACATAAAAAAAAGCAAAACGAGGATAATGGAATGTAGTCGAGTTAACTCGGGTGACGCTGCGGGAATTAGATTAGGGAATGAGACGCTTAAAGTAGTAAAGGAATTTTGCTATTTGGGGAGCAAAATAACTGATGATGGTTGAAGTAGAGAGGATATAAAATGTAGACTGGCAATGGCAAGGAAAGCGTTTCTGAAGAAGAAAAATTTGTTAACATCGAGTAGAGATTGAAGTGCCAGGAAGTCGTTTCTGAGAGTATTTGTATGGAGTGTAGCCATGTATGGAAGTGAAACATGGACGATAAATATGACGGCTATCCACAAAGTACATTACGTTTTCGTTTGTGTCCGTTAGGGGCGTGGCTAGCGCGGCCATCTTGGTTTCATGGCATTCCGCCGCTCAGTTGATATG
Source organism: Schistocerca cancellata (assembly GCF_023864275.1). Lineage (NCBI taxonomy): Eukaryota > Metazoa > Arthropoda > Insecta > Orthoptera > Acrididae > Schistocerca > Schistocerca cancellata. The sequence goes on from NC_064628.1 coordinate 856,581,147, forward strand.
CTGCCGTGCTAGTGAGAGGTTTGTGCTGTACTCCGTTGAGTTACTGTGACAGTTTGAAATGTCAGCGTTAATTGAAAATGCCGCGAAGTGTGAAGTCCGTGCTGTAATAAGGTTTCCGACTGCAAGAAACTGTACACCGAAGTCTATCGGCAGTTTTGTGAAGTGTATGGGGACAACATAATCACTGAAGGTGGAGTACATCAATGGGTCATAAAATTTAAAAATTGCCGAACTAACGTTCACGACGAAGAGCGAAGTGGAAGACCCAGTATAGTGACTGCCGATTTTGTGGAAAAGGCCGATGCCGCGGCCGTGAAATCCGTAATTTCACAATAACGGAACTCTCTATGAGTTTTCCACAAATTTCACGAAGTTTGTTGCACGAAATCATTACCGAAAAGCTTGGTTACCACAAGTTTTGTGCAAGATAGATACTGTTGTGAATTGGCAGGAGCCAACTGGTTCAAAAGCTTTGAGCACTATTGGACTTAATATCTGTGGTCATCAGTCCCCTAGAACTTAGAACTACTTAAACCTAACTAACCTGAGGACATCACACACATCCATGCCCGAGGCAGGATTCGAACCTGCGACCGTAGCAGTCGCGCGGTTCCGGACTGAGCGCCTAGAACCGCGAGACCACCGCGGCCGGCTGGGAGCCAATTCACGGAGTTTGGAGAAAGCCGCAAGGCACGCATTTAATCCCACGCAGGCTGGCGTGAGGTCTGGAACAGTTATAGGAGTTGAGTCTAGTGAAAAAAGGAGGTAACTGGTAGAATACTTAACTTTAATCCACAATTGGTGAACATCTCTCTTGGCAGTACATGCATCACAAGTTTAATAACAATTGATATTGGCGCCTTGCTAGGTCATAGCAAATGACGTAGCTGAAAGCTATGCTAACTATCGTCTCGGCAAATGAGGGCGTATTTGTCAGTGATCCATTGCTCGCAAGTCGGCTGTATAAATAGTTAAGGACAAGAAGAGAATAGAAGCATTCTAAATGTGGTGCTACAGAAGAATGCTGAAGATTAGATGGGTAGATCACATAACTAATGAGGACGTATTGAATAGAATTGGGGAGAAGATGAGTTTGTGCCACAACTTGACTAAAAGAAGGGATCGGTTGGTAGGACATGTTCTGAGACATCGAGGGATCACCAATTTAGTATTGGAGGGCAGCATGGAGGGTAAAAATCGTAGAGAGAGACCAAGGGATGAATACACTAAGCAGATTAAGAAGCATGTAGGCTGCAGTACGTACTGGGAGATGAAGCAGCCTGCACAAGATAGAGCAGCATGGAGAGCGTCATCAAACCAGTCTCAGGACTGAAGACTACAACAACAACATCAGGAGGTATCCTATGATCTCAATGTATACCCAATCTCAATCCAACTGATCTTTCCTGCCACGTTATGATTATAAAATGCTCTTCTGCTACCAGTATTTTAACCCAACGTGTTAAGGCCATCGACAACAACGGTGGTTACTACCCGCGCCAAAATGAGTATCGTTAGTGAGGAGTGAATTGAACTTTACTATAGCCATCGTCGCCACAGCAGGTGGGGTGTGTCTCTGTGGCGAGTGACTGCTTGAAGCGGTCACGTGGATCCCTACTCCACCGCAGGGCTTCGACCTGCCGCTTACCAGGCGCCGAGACGAAACAGATACCTAAAGGACGTCCGGTTGCAAACCACAGCCTCCGCAAACCCAGACGCTGCACAGATATACCAGGGGCTCCCCGCTGGAGAATTTCCGGCCCCGTTTCTACACTTACATCTGTATTTCGCCAATCTACATCAAAGGCAAACCCCGCGAGCCATCATACGATGCATGTAGAGGGGTGCCTTGTTCCACTGCTACTCAGTCCGTTTCCTGCTCAATGTGGAAATGGAGAGGGAGAGGAAAGACTGCCTATGTACTTCTATACAAGCCGTGATTTCTACTTCTTGTCTCCGAGGTCATCAAGCAAGATGAATGTTGCTGCCAGTAAATCGTTCTGTATTCAGCCGCACATGCTGGTGCTCTACATTTCATGAGTGGCGTTTTGCAAAATAACTTCATCACCCATCCAGGTATTCCGAATTGGATACACGAAGCATCTCCGTAATAGTCGCCTGTTCAGTGGACCTATCGGTAACTAGCAGCACGCCTCTCAATTTCTTCGATGTCTTTTTTAATCCGACCTAGTGGGATACCAAATACATCTATATCTACATGGATACTCTGCAAATCACATTTAAGTGCCTGGCAGAGGTATATCACGCGAAAAGAATGAACACTTATATCTTTCTGCACGAGCTCTGATTTCCTTTATTTTATCGTGGTGATCGTTCCACCCTATGTAGGTCGGTGTCAAAAAAATATTTTCGCATTCAGAGGAGAAAGTTCGTGGTTGGAATTTCGTGAGAAGATTCTGTCGCAACGAAAAACGCCTTTCTTTTAATGATGTTCATCCCAAATCCTGTATCATTTCTGTGTCACTCTCTCCCATATTTCGCGATAATACAAAACGTGCTGCCCTTCTTTGAACTTTTTCGATGTACTCCGTCAGTTCTATCTGGTAAGGATCCCACACCGCGCAGCAGTATTCTAAAATAGGACGGACAAGCGTAGTGTAGACAGTCTTCTTAGTAGGTCTGTTACATTTTCTAAGTATCCTGCCAATAAAACGCAGACGTTTGTTAGCCATCCCCACAACATTTCCTATATGTTCCTTCCAATTTAACTTGTTCGTAATTCTAATACCTAAATATTTAGTTGAATTTACGGCTTTTAGATTAGACTGATTTATCGTGTAACCGAAGTTTAACGAGTTCCTTTTAGCACTCATGTCGATGACCACACTTTTCGTTATTTAGGGTCAACTGCCACTTTTCGCACCATTCAGATAATTTTTCTGAATCGTTTTGCAGTTTGTTTTGATCTTCTGATAACTTTATTAGTCGATAAACGACACCGTCATCTACAGACAATCGAAGACGGCTGCTCAGATTGTCTCCCAAATCTTTTATATAGATAAGGAACAGCAAAGGGCCTATAACACTACCTTGGGGAACGCCAGAAATCACTTCTGTTTTACTCGATGACTCTCCGTCAAATATTACCAACTGAGACCTCTCTGACAGGAAATCGCAAACCCAGTCACATAACTGAGACGATATTCCATAAGCACGCAATTTCACAACGAGCCGCTTGTGTGGTAGTGTCAAAAGCCTTCCGGAAATCCAGGAATACGGAATCGATCTGAAATCCCTTGTCAACAGCACTCAGTACTTCATGTGAATAAAGAGGTAGTTGTCTTTCAGAGGAAGGATGTTTCCTAAATCCATGTTGACTGTGTGTTAACAGATCGTTTTCTTCGAGGTTATTCATAATGTTCGAACACAATATACGTTCAAAATCCTGGTGCATATCGACGTTAACGATATGGGCTTGTAATTTAGTGGATTACTTCTACTACCTTTCTTGAATATTGGTGTGACCTCTGCAATTTTCCAGTCTTTGGGTACGGATCTTTTGTCGAGCGAACGGTTGTATATGATGGTTAAGTATGGAGCTAATCCATCAGCATGCTCGGAAAGGAACCTAATTGGTATACAGTCTGGACCAGAAGACTTGCTTTTAATAAGTGATTTGAGTTGCTTCTCTACTTCGAGGATGTTTACTTCTGCGTTACTTATATTGGCAGGTGTTTTCGATTCGAATTCCGGAATATTTACTTCGTCTTCTTTTGTGAGCCCTAATTTCTCGTATCTTACCTTCGTGGTCCGTACGCGCAATGTATGTCGCGGCAGTAGAATCGTCCGGAAATCAGCTCCATAAGGCGATTCTCTGAATTTTCTCAATAGTGTTGCTCTAAAAGAACATCGCCTTCCCTCCAGGTGTTGCCATCTGAATGCACGAAGCATCTCGGTAACACTTGCTCGAGCTTAACTGTAACAAATCTAGCAGCCCGCCTCTGAATTGCTTCGATATCTTCCTTCAATCCGACCAGGTACGGATGCCAAACACTCGAGCAGTACTCAAAAACAAATTGCACCAGCGTCCTATATGCGGTCTCCTTTAGAGATGGACCACATTTTCCTAAACTTTTCCCACTTATACCGCTTTGCAACGTCACGCCCAGATATTTTATCGACTTAACAGTGTCAAGAAGGACACTAGTAATATCGTAACGGAACATAACACGTTTCATCTTCCTGCTCATCCACAGTAACTTACGTGTTTCCACATTTAGGGCTAGCTGCTTTCATCACACCAACTGAAAATTTTGTCTAAGTCGTCTTGTATCTTCCTATAGTCACTCAAATTCGACACTCACCGTGCACTACGGCATTATCAACAAACAACCGCAGATTGCTGCCCACCGTGTCCGCCAAATGATTATGTATATAGTGGACAACATTGGTCCTATCACACTTCACTGGGTCCCTCCTGACGATACCCATGTCTCTGATGAACACTCGCCGACGAGTACTACATACTGGGTTCTATTACGTAAGAAGCCTTCGAGACATTCAAATAACAACGAAATTATACCATATGGTCGTACCTTTGTTAACAGCCTGCAATGGGCACCATGTCAAATGATTTCCGGAAATTTAAAAATATTGGATCTGCCTGTTGCCTTTCATCCATATTTCTCAGTATATCAAGTGAGAAAAGGGTAAGCTGTATTTCGCACGAGCGATGCTTTGTAAAACCATGCTAATTCGTGCACATAAGATCCTCAGTCTCAAGAAAGTTAATTACGAACTGATAATATGTTGAAGCATTCTGCAGCAAACAGATTGATCTATAATTTTGCGGTTCTGTTCTTTTACCTTTCGTATATACTGGCGTCACCACTGCTTTTCTTTAGTCGCATGGGACTTTGCGCAGGGCGAGAGATTCACGATAAATGCAAGTTAGGCATTCGAATTCTTCAGTTGTTTCTCTACGCCAGCTACGTCGTCCGTATGGGAGTCTGTCCGGTGGTGAAATGACGTTATGTTTTTACGATTCTCCTGTATGAATGTTTTCTTGAAGGTGAAATTTAAAACTTCAGTTTTCGTTTTGCTGCCTTCAACTGCCACACCAGACTCGTTAACAAGGAATTGAATGGAAGTCGCAGACCCGCTTAGCGATTTAAAATACGACGAGAATTTTTTTTGATTCTCTGATAGATCTTTTGCTAAAGTGTGACAATGACAGTTGTTTGTATGTCTCGTGCATAGGTCTTTTCACAGATGCACAAATCTCTTAACCTTCGCTTGTCGTCATTTGTACGTTCCCTTTTGAACCGAGTAATTAAACAATGGTGGGTCTTTTCCATCCTTTATCCACTTACTAGGTGCGTAATTCCTCAGACTACGAATTACGATCTCCTTAAACTTTGCCCATAATTCCTCTACATCCATATTACTGGAGCAATGGATGCCATTTCACTATCTACACTGTGATTAAAAATATCCGGACACGTGGCTGAAAATGACTTAAAAGTTCGTGGCGTGCTCCATCAGTAATGCTGGAATTCAATATGGTGTTGGCCCACCCTTAGACTTGTGACAGCTTCCACTGTCGCAGCCATACGTTCACTCAGGTGCTGGAAAATTTTTTGGGGAATGGCAGCCCATTCTCCACGGAGTGCTGCACTGAGGAGAGGTATCGATGTCGGTCGGTGAGGCCTGGCACGAAGTCGGCATTCCAAAACATCCGAGAGGTGTTCTGTAGGATTGAGGTCAAGACTCTGTGCAGGCCAGTCCATTACAGGGATGTTATTGTAGTGTAACCACTCCGCCACAGACAGTGCATTATGAACAGGAGCTCGATCGTGTTGCAAGATGCAACCGCCATCCCGGAATTGCTCTTCAATAGTGAGAGGCAAGAAGGTGCTTAAAAGATCAATGTAGGCCTGTGCTGTGATAAGGCCACGCAAAACAACAAGGAGGGCCAGCCCCCTCCATGAAAAACACGACCACACCATAACACCACAACCTCCGAATTTTACTGTTGGCACTATACACGCTGGCAGATGACGGTCACCGGGTATTCGCCGTAACCACACCCTGCCATCGGATCGGCACATCGTGTACCGTGATTCGTCCCTCCACACAACGTTTTTCCACTGTTCAGTCGTCCAATGTTTACGCTCCTTATACCAAGCGAGGCGTCGTTTGGCATTTACCTGCGTGATGTTTGGCTTATGAGCAGCCACTCGATCATGAAATCCAAGTTTCCTCGTCTCCTGCCTAACTGTCATAGTACTTGCAGTGGATCCTGATGCAGTTTGGAATTCCTGTGAGATGAGCTGGATAGATGTCTGCCTATTACACATTATGAGCCTCCTCATCTGTACGAGGTATCTGTCAGTCAACAGACGAAGTCGGCTTCTACGCTTTTGTGCTGTACGTGTCCCTTCATGTTTCCACTTTACTATTACATCGGAAACAGTGGACGTAAAGATGTTTAGGAGTGTGGAAATCTCGTACAGATGTATGACCAAAGTGACCACGTTCGAAGTCTGTGAGTTTTGCGGTGCGCCCCATTCTGCTCTCTCACGATGTTTAATGACTACTGTTGCTATGGAGTACCTGGCAGTAGTTGGCAGCACAATGCACCTAATATGAAAAACGCTTGTTTTTGGGGGTGTCCGGATACTTTTGATCACATAGTGTATGTGAGATGTTAATAACTGCTTGTCTGCTCCAGCTAGCAGAAGCGCTCTCCTAGCCTTCTTCACTGATTTATACAATTGCGTCATCGTAGTTACAATAATGACATCATGATCGAAAATCCCCGTTCCTAAACTGTCACTGTCGATAAGGTCCGGCCTGTTTGTTGCTACAACGTCTAAGATACTTCCACTGGATGTGGGCTGCCAAGCTAGCTGCTCAAGACAATTTCCAGAAAACGTGTTGGAAAGTACATCACATGACTATCTTTCTGTACCTCCGCAATGAATCCATAGACATCCCATTCTATACTCGGCACGTTAAAGTCGCGTCCACCTACTATTACATGATCTGGGTATTTACGCGCTATTGACCGTAGACTTTCTTTGAATGACTCTAGAACTGTCGCAGCAGAATCGAGTGGCCTGTAAAAAGATCCAACAATTTACTTGGTTTCACCGACACGTTTTATTCGCAGCCAGATGACTTCACTGTCACACTCAACTTCCACCTCAATAGATGCAATATTTTTCCTAATGGCAAAGAACGCTCCCCCTCTAATGTCTCTAATCTGTCTTTCCGATATACGTTCTACGACTCGCTAAATAAATCGGAGCTTTCCACTTGGGGTTTCCCAAGAATAGTTTGGGAGCGAGAGCTTTCCTGGAGGTCAGTAAATTCGGGAACTTTATTACGAATACTCGAAAGTTTACGGATAAAATTGTGACAGTCGAAGTGTCTTTATTCCGAACGCCATTTGACTTGTCTCGCTACATATCGACTGACGAGTGTTCATCAGGGCATGACAAAGTACTGCCTAGCCTAAAAAACCCTTATGTGCAGTCCACAAGTACTCTGCTACTCGAGTAGCTGCTTCCTTTGTGTAGTGCACCCCTGACCTATCAAGGGGAATCATACAGATCCATACACGCTAACGCTGGTCTAGAAACATGCAGTCAAGACTGTCACAGAGTCAACAAAGCCTTTGGTTGAGACCCTTCCCTCGGCTCCAAACAAAAGGACCCCGATCAACTCTGTGAACCATGCTGCACATTGCGAACTCCGCTCGCACCCCGCGCGCGAGGCCAGCAGTCTTCACCACCTCCACCACCACCACCACCAACAACAACAACACCGCCGCCGCCGCCTATGCCAACTACTTGTACGAAGACAGGATCGCCTCAGAGCCCATGTGACCGGTGTCGTTCGTACCGACGTGAGCCACTACATGCAGACGACTGCACCCTGCACGCTCGATAGCCACAGGCAAGGCCGCCTCCACATCTCGGATGAGGTCCCCCGGCAGACATACGAAGTGCACATTGGCTTTCCTTCCAGCCCTGAACGCTATATGCCTAACACTGGAGCTCCCAATAACTAGCAAACACCTCCCTCGTGTGCCTGCTAGGACCCTGCTGAAGGAGAGCTGTCCACACACATGGTGAGCGGGAGAGGCCAGACGACTGGTCTCCACGTTGTCCCTCCCCCTGAGCGACGCGAACGCCTTACCATCCGCCACTCACCCTACTGTGAGGGTGGATTCACCGCGTCCGGTGCATTAGGAGGCAGAGCCCTTAGGCAAACAAGTGACGACCGAGGTGTCCTGTGCGACACTCCAGATTCTCCACCACCGCTACACCCCGAGGTAGAGCCTGAAGGTGACTGACCGTAGCCAAAAGCTGCGTCTGCACACAGCATGCACCACAGCATGCACACATCCTAGGCATCCTAGCAAGACTAAATGAAGAAGTAAGCTATAAAAGCATGCAGAATCCAAGATATTCAACTTGCTGCCCACCTGATGTGTCACCAATGGACGCTGATGTGCTAATGAGCAACTATTGCACTATGCACTACACACTATGGAAAGAATGAATTTACTCTTAAACAAACGCGAGAAACACACACGAAATTTAATAAATACACTAAGTGGTAGACACAGAGAAAGATAAATATTTAACTAGCCGCTCTATAGATGTGTATCCGCTGATAGCTGAAGCCTATGTTTAATTGTCCTTTTTGTTAAGTTACTACACGCCGCATATGGAATATCACAAGTATGTAGTTATCACAGACCCACAGGTAAGCAAATTATAGTTCGACAATAACATTAAACGCGTTGTGTGTTAATTCTCGTTGTCTTGGTTGCAAGAATAGAAGTCTCTGATCGAATAATGTTACGTGACCGCTTTCCGCATTTTACTTAAAGGGTTCCCGCACTGTCACTGACATTTAGAGTTTAAAATTCTACTACGTTTTACTGTATGAAAAGATACATTAAGTTTCTCAGTTAAAAATATCCTAATACTTCCAATCTTCTGTTTGATATGCCACCATAAAGCCAGAGCAGTGTTAAGCCAGGAAAAAATGAATATTGCAGAGTCATCTGCAGGTGACTGCTTGTTATGAGAGAATAGTACGAAATCCTTTTTCACACATAAACTTTTCACTTTAAAAGGATCCACACTAAAAGACAAGTCGTCTAGAGAAGACGAACGGTAATTAATAAGAACAAGACTGCTCTAAGTTATGGCTTATATGTTTCAGTAATAGTACAGAGCTTACACAAAATCACACAACATTCTTTGTGCTTTAAATAACATTATTCTTGTTGCTATTAATGTCATTTTTGTACCTCCTATCATGCCAACTCATCAAATATTTATGTTTTTTGGTTGGAATAACATGTAAAAGATTTCTGTGATGCGTATATTTACTTGTTCCGTTAGGGAGGTTTATAAGTTTGGTTACCGTGATCCATTTTGAGTACTGCCTTAGTAGCGAGATTGAATATTGTAATCACCAAATCCTCAAAAAATATACTTATTCAAAAAAGCAGATAAAAATTCACTCGACGCCTTCCTGAGAGACAATCTCCACTCATACCAAATTAATAATATAAGTTATAAAGGCACATTTGCATGCCGAGCGTGAGTTTCCTCGGAAACGCGAAATATTAATTAAATAAATAAGCAATGACAAATAAATAAAGCCTATGGCACACAACTGCAGCGCTGGGTCGCTGATAAAACAAAAGCACAATTACGTTACTCTTATGTTTGATTAAGAAAGGAGAGAGCTCTGGTAGAAGTGGTGCGAGAAGCACGTATTTTATTCTATTGTCTGGCACACCGCCATATTTCATGTTATAGAAGAATACTGCGAGTTGCAACCAGACTAGGCACTCGATTCTGTAAAGAATTTATATTTATAAAAGTAAGTAGGATTATGAACTGTAGGCTTATTCATTGAATATATCTGATTTAACTAACTGTGTAACTTTTTTATGTTTAGTAGACAATCACCTCTGTACGACGTATTGGCATGGCTGGCAAATTATTGAAATATTGAGATTTAGATTATGAGTCCGCACCTACCGCAGCAGTCTTTGGAAACGATTTATTTACGAAGTCCGATTATTTCAGTTTTATTTCACGGTCAACTACGAGTAACATTGCCTTTACGAGAAAGCCATTGTCAAGCGTCTGATACCGAATAATTAAACGTCCACGTTCCAGATAAGCAAATATTTATTACAATTACAATCACAAACACCATCATACAGATAGAAAAATTAATATTTAAATAATATTTTTTTATTTTATTTATTTTATATTGGCGACTGCGTGTCGGACTTGTTATTTTGTCATTTGTTACATTGTTCTCTTTGTTTCATGTGAAAAATCAACTTTCTGGACCTGGACGTGAATGTATGAGAGATAACAAAAAATCTGAAGATATTTTCCAATTCTAAAATTTTGCGGGAAGACGCAATGAAACTTCCAGCAAAATAAGGTAAGACGCAGCATCTTTGCATTAGCAGGCTTGACCAGACGTATAATTCAGTGTATTAGCTTTTCAGTAGATTCTGTAGTGTTTCTTTCGTGCATAACAGTTTTCAGTGATAAATTTCATTCTCAGTACTTTTCCTTAAACAATAACGTATGCAACAATACCAATACACGAGTGTACAATATGGCCGACTTCTGTACGATACGTAGTAACATGGACAGCAGCCATTACCAATAATCTCAAATTCAGTTTATATTTTTAAATTAACAGACAGCCATTGTTGCTACGAGCGATTCATGCTCAACTGCATTTTATTTTAAAATCAGTGTCAAATATTTTCATGAAACATATATCACGTGTGGCATGGTAATAACTAGAAATCAATACGCAAAAATGGAACAGCAAAGACGTACTATTCAGACGCAATCCGACTCGGACGAGAGACAAATGTTAGAAAATGACTTTACGACAGCAACCGGTAGTGACGATTTATCAAACATTGACGCAAGTGTTGACGGAAATTTTGGCAATAGGCCGTCCACTACAAAAATTTCAAAGTCTCAGTCAGAGCCCATGTTGATGCATGACGTCACGTCTAATGACGCGACGGGGGCACAGACCTTGCAAACAGTAAACATTGCCGACATGTTACAAATGCTAATGAAACAAAACGCCGAAAACATGGCAACCTTACAGACACAAAATGACGCAATTAAATCTGACCTCATAGCACTCAAGACAGGTAATGACACTTTATGTAAACGTGTGGAACTTATAGAGGCCACACTGACCGAACAGATGACTGAACTCAGTACTAAATTTTCCCAGCTTAATACGAGACAAGAAAAGACTACAACTGACGTAGCACTTTTACAGACACAAGTAAAAAACCTTAATGTCACGTGTGAAGTTCTTACTGAACAAATTCAAACATGTCCTTCAGTACATGACAACCTTGAAAAACGAATTACTGACGTGCAGAATAAATCTGACAATGTTGAACAACACCTGACTGACATCTTACAATCTGATGCCACAGCTCATTTTCAAAATATTAATAAAGAATTTCATGATTGGGTAGTGAACAAAGACAAACATTTTGATAGATGCTTACGTGAAAATTTACCAACAATTGTGCACGACTCCGTAGCGCAATACATTACTAATAACAAACAGCTGATCAGTGACGCAGTACAATCCGTCACTGCACCCATGAGACAATTCACCGATCGACCACAGTCTGAATGTAACGAAAATATCAGTCAAAATGCACAGTTCAGGAACCAATATACATTCGAGTATGACACACACATACCGCACACGACAAACACACAAGAACAAAACACACCACGACACAACACATACCACGATGTGCAAACACAAACACAAGCTATTATCATGGTAAACCACAGCAACATTATCGTAATTACTCGCCAGCTGAACATACCAGTAATTACAGTGGAATAAATCCATATCACAATGCGAAGGAAGAAGAAAGCTTAATGAAACACAGGCAATTTCAGATTTTTATCCCAGAAAAACGAACCATTCATCCGGTGATTTTGCTTAAATCTTTTAGTAACGCATTTCCACGCACTTGGAGTGACCGGAAAAAGATTTCATATATTGTCGGTTACATCCAAGGCGATGCAGCTGTCTGGGCATACAGTCAAGCTGACGTATGTATCACGTACAGTGAGTTTGAGCGTGCTTTTCTGAACAAATTCTGGTCGCAATCCGTCCAGGAGCGACTCAGAAGACAAATTTTAGAACCTGAAACTTTTAACAGTAAAAATGGCAACTTACGCAGATATTTTGAAAAATACTTGAACATGGGACACTTTTTAGACGAACCAGTCGCAACGCGTGATATACTCCGTGCGTTGAAGGCCAAATTGCCTTTCAACATTAAAGAAAAAGTCCTACATATCCCGGATGACGATTCAGATTATTTTTTAACAGCCTTAGATTCGGTTGACATGTTACTTGAAGATCAGCGCTTCGCGCGGCAAAACAGCAGCGACAATGTTTACACTAGTGGTATGCAAAACATGCAGGCTTGCCAACTCAATTCTGGCGCGCCCACAGTTGGATACGCGGTACAGCAAAAACAGCAAACTCACATGCCGTTTCAATACGAAAATCAAAATCAACACGCGTATTCCAATACAAACAATAGTTACAACAGTAATAACACTTCATGCGGCAATCCATACAAAAGGCACCGCGGTAATAACTACAACGGTAACAACGGATACAAAGGCAACAACAAAAACACAAACAGAAATAGAAATAATAATAACTACGAGCCAAGACAGCATCAAGGTTGGACTCGTAACGATCAGTACTTCCATTCCAACTCTGCTTTACCACAGCAGCCACCAGGACAAAATTGGAGCATACCTTACGACCGACAGGTAAGTTATAATGTGCAACAGCAACAACAACCGCAAAAGTTTGGAGATCATAATAGGCAATATCCGAATGTGAATATAATAGAAATGACACCTGATGCACAACCTCAATCTGTGTCAGTACCTAGTACAAATGCTAATCCAACAAACTAGAAACAGTCACTTCTATGCCCCAGGTCGTGGTTGAAGAATTCTTGCGGGGCGACTGCAATGTTAATCAGTTATTTGACACCACACTTGAACAACAGAATAATGATATGCCGAATAATTCTAAACAAAAATTACCTTTTTTTATTACAAGATACAACCACAATGAGAATATATCAGATGAACTTTTTCAAGACAGTACACAATGTCGTTCAAACACAAATGAAATTGTTTTAGCATCTACTACTGGTGTAGTAGGTGGGATTCCAACTACTATTATCCTAGATACAGGTGCAGCTGTGAGCGTTTTGTCTTTTAATTTCTATAAAAAGATGTGTGAATTGGAACCTGTGCCTGAGTTTCCTGCCCAAAACTGTAAAATAACTACTGCACTAGGTAATAAGTCATGTAGGGTTACGAAGCAAGTTTTTGTAAACATTAAAATAGGTAATGGAACCGTACAATGGCCATTCCTGGTTGTACAAAACCTTGCGACAAATTGCATATTAGGAATAGATATTATGAGCGAGAAGGACTCTATTATAGACTTCTCCAAAGGTAAATGTATTTTAAATGATAAAGGCTGTGTAATTATTATTGATTTGGACAGGAGAACTCTAAAGCATGACAAACACTGTACAGGGTACAAGGTTCAGTTAGTACTTGACAATGACATTCAAGATATGCAAACACACTCATCTAACACAGAGCTAATGGACTTGAAAACATTGCTTGATCATAAGATAAGTGAAGCTACAGCTCTCAGTGTACATGAATGTATAAAACTACAGGAAGTGTTATCCAAATATTTACAAGTTTTTACCAAACGATTAGGTGTTATCAACACGTATGTATACAAGATTGAAGTTAAGCCTCACAAGATCTTCTACCACAAGACATATAACGTACCGTTATCTCAACGACCTGCTGTGTGGCAAGAATTAAAACAAATGTTAGACTGGAAGGTCATTGAACCATCCACCTCACCTTATTGTAGTCCTCTACTTGTTGTCAAAAAATTAAATGGAAGCATTAGGTTAGTGTTAGACGCACGAGCAATTAATGAAATAATTTTACCGGTTCACACAAAACCCGAAAATTTAGAAGAGCAATTACAGAAATTTCTAGATGCAAAATATTTTTCCACAATAGATCTCGCTAATTCGTTTTGGCAGGTGGGTATCACTCCTGATTCAGGGAAATATACTGCATTTATGTTCGGGGGGCGAACCTATCAGTTTTGTGTTCTACCTTTCGGACTGAATGTCAGCTCTGGGGTATTCATTACAGCCTTGGATACCGTGCTTGGCGATGATTTAGTTGAGACAGTCACACACTATGTAGATGATATACTGATAGCTACACAGTCTTGGAAGGAACACGTTGACACACTTCAAAGAATTTTAGAAAAATTTGCACAAGCTGGAGTCACAGCCAATCTTAGAAAATCAAAGTTTGGTTGCAGTGAGATAAAGTATTTAGGACATATCATTAATTCGCAGGGCATACGTCCGGATCCCAGTAAATTAGATGCTATCAGAAACTTTCCTAGCCCTCGTACTAAAAAGCAGTTAAAATCATTCCTTGGGCTATGTTCATTTTTCAGACTTTTTTGCCACAACCACTTTTGAACAGTAAACATCTGCTAAATCTACTCAGAAAGAATCAAGTTTGGATCTGGTCGGAACAGTGCCAGAATGACTTTAATACAATTAAACATGCTTTAGTGGGTGCAAACTTATTGAGCCATCCAGATTTCAATTTAGACTTTTGTATGACTTGTGACGCTTCACGAACTGGCTTGGGATGTTGCTTATTTCAAGTTGTAAAGAATAAAGAAAAGGAACAGATAAGAATTATTGGGTTTGCAAGTCGTACCCTAACTGAATGTGAGCGTACATACTCCACTACTGAGTTAGAAACACTTTCCATAGTATGGGCATTCAAGAAATTCAATTATTATTTATTTGGAAAACATACAGTAATTTACACCGATCACCAGGCCCTGACATTTTTGTTAACTTGTAAACTTGTGCATCCTAGACTATCACGATGGGCAGTTACACTTCAGAACTACTCTTTTGAAATTAAGTACATAAAAGGTAAGGACAACACCATTGCAGACGCTTTGTCTAGACTTCCACAAGGTATGAATGATACCAACAGTGACTTAGAAAATATAAATGACTACAGGATTCTCTTAATGCAAGACAAGCAGTATCACCAATATTATATTGATATGTGCAGAAACGTGGCTAAATTACAAAAATCTGACCCTCACTGGTATAAGATAATAACATTACTGGTAGAAAAACACAATCATCCTTCGACTATGTATTACAAGTTACACAATGATGTGTTATTTTACCGCTGACATCCAAATGCTACTAACTGGTGTGTATGCATTCCCAAAGAGTCTGAACGTAATCTAATTTGGCACACACACTTAGTTTGGGGTCATTATGGGACGAAAAAGTGTTTGGCAAAGCTCAGCACATAGTGTTATTTTAGCAATATGAGAAGAAAAATTTACAGGGAACTGAAAACATGTGTCATATGTCAAAAATCAAAACCTCAGAATTTATCCACAAAAACAGATTTACATTCTATTTTACCTAGTAAACCCCTGGAAATTCTGTGTACTGACATCAGTGGACCGCATCCAGCAAGCTCTGGAGGCGTCAAATATATCTTAGCTTTTTACGATATATTTTCTAAACATGTCAAACTTTATGCTTTAAAATCCGCCACTGCAAGTGCTATAATACGAAGATTCTCAAGTGATTACCTGACGCACGTGGGAAAACCTAAAGCAATTCTGTCAGATAATGCAGCATACTACTCTGGGTACAAATGGAGAAATTTCTTGAAGGACAATAACATTAAAAGTATATTTATTTCGAGGTTTAGTCCACAATGTAACGCGACTGAGAGACTTTTCCGAGAATTAAATCGATTCATGAGGACCTATATTTCATCAAAACATACTAATTGGGTGTCCTACCTAAGTCTTTTCGAAGACGTACACAATAACTTAAATATTTATGATACAAATTACACACCTAACGAGATCATGTTCAATTGCAAACAGAACGATCAGTGGATAGAACCATTACCTAAGTTGTCAGACAAGGAAATCACACCTGAACAAAAAATAAAAGAAGTATTGACTACGCTGACACATCACGCACAGATACGAAACAAACATCACAGAAACATAATAAAAAGAAAACAAAAATTCGAGGTAGGAATGCTTGTCCTACTTCGTACTCATCATAAATCTGTAGCACTCAAACGACGCAACGCTAAGTGGCGTCTGCTATATGAAGGACCTTATATAATTGTTAACATACCGCATCCTGGTGCGTATCTGTTACAACATCGTAGAACTAACAAAATTATTGGGCTATACGCACACCGAGATCTTAGAGCATTTCATGCTGAAAAATGTCAAAGTCATACCCATCGAAATATTGCTAAGCAACTCGAAAAACTCTGTTGTTACAACACAGATAATAAGTGGTGTAGAAATTTTCATTTCAGCGTTCCAGAGTCGCAGTTGAAGACAGAAGAACTCTTCTTTCAGCGCGCGCCACCACCTGGAAGACGGAATATCAAAATAAAATTTATGATTACGTAGCAGTGAATGATATATTAATTTTTCACGGAACATTTGTTATTGTAGGTACCACTGACTTGGTATGACACCTGACGAACCGACAGACGTCATCTGTGAAGCGATCTTTTACTTTGAGAAATAGATTAGACGCACATCTCTCAACACGAAAAGCATCTATCAGTAGTCAAGGCCACACAAACACTCTACACACACGCACAAAACGCGAGGAATCGAACATTTTTTCTGTCTTACTATTTTGAATATTTATTGAGTAGTGAAAACGCCTGGTCTTGCCTACTGATGTAATGAATGTTGTGTCTAACCTATCTTAATTTCAGATGACATCACGTGACACAATGTAATAACCTATAGCTATGTAATGATGATGCAAACATGTTTATGTGCAACTGTATTATGTTTATGCTAAGAAAATATGTGACGTGTGTATGTATAATTACTTATTTTTTTAACTGATGTATCATGTAACTGTTACTATGTAAAAATTTGAACAAAACGAGTGCCAAAAAGACATTGCATAGTGAACCTCTGTTCACGGACATTAACGAACATTACTAACTCTGCAACTACGCAGAAACCTATGTGAAAGAAACGGTTAATGCCATTCACTATGCAGCGTATCTATGTAAACGCAATGATTGGTTTCTTTGATTAATAACTACGAACATTTAGGTGAGCTATATTCAGCAAAAAACTGAAAATGTGAAGGGCATAATTCGTGCATCCTCTAGTGACATTACTACAGTACCTAACTTCAAGATGTTAACTGGATTAAATGGACACAAAGTGCCTGTCCAGAAAACAACACGACGGGTGGAAGAATTTTGGTTGGAACTTCAGGGAATGAAATGTTCTCGAAATGTGATGGACACTCTTACCTGGACTGTCCAAGGATCGACGCCAGCTATGTGCCGTCCGAGGTTCTGCAACCAAGCTTCCACGGAATGTAAAAAAAAAAAAAAAAACGAACTGCACGTGGACCAATTACTCGACGGGTCACGTCTGATCTGTAATGAGCAATGCCTTTAGTCACAACGAACTGCATCACAACGACTATAATGGAAATGGGAAATGGACACGCTTATGTATTAATCACGTTGTTATACAACGATGTTACTGTGATCAAAAAAAAAAAATTTACCACGACGATACTAACCTGTAAAAAAAATTATTGTGCAGCAGATGAATATGAACTGTAATAACGACACGATGTGTATAGGTCAACGCACCTGAAACATATGGACATTTTTCTTTGAAGTATTTCAAAACAATACTATGTAACTAAGAACATTCAACAATCTAAGTTGTATTGTGTTATAACAAATATTGTAAATTTAAAACTAAGTTACCTGTCATAGAATGTAGTCTTCATATGTAATCTTGGTTGAATATTTTCTTTGTGCAACGACTGAGAAACGCGCGCACACGAACAATATGAACTGCAATACTGTGCCGCGTGATCTAACTGTACGATATAACGGCAGTGCCGGAGTCACACAGACGCTTCTGCGCATGCGCGCACTCTATCTGCCAACATAAGAACTTTTACGGCGCACCTGCGTCATTCAAATTTTTTATATAAAGTGTATAATGTAAGTCATGTAAATAGTTGTAGATAACTTAGATTTTCTTGTGCCTTTAGGTGAATTGCTCGCCTGCAGGTGTGTCCTTTCGCCTCGCAATTCAGGGGGCAATATAAAGGCACATTTGCATGCCGAGCGTGAGTTTCCTCGGAAACGCGAAATATTAATTAAATAAATAAGCTGTGACAAATAAATAAAGCCTATGGCACACAACTGCAGCGCTGGGTCGCTGATAAAACAAAAGCACAATTACGTTACTCTTATGTTTGATTAAGAAAGGAGAGAGCTCTGGTAGAAGTGGTGCGAGAAGCACGTATTTTATTCTATTGTCTGGCACACCGCCATATTTCATGTTATAGAAGAATACTGCGAGTTGCAACCAGACTAGGCACTCGATTCTGTAAAGAATTTATATTTATAAAAGTAAGTAGGATTATGAACTGTAGGCTTATTCATTGAATATATCTGATTTAACTAACTGTGTAACTTTTTTATGTTTAGTAGACAATCACCTCTGTACGACGTATTGGCATGGCTGGCAAATTATTGAAATATTGAGATTTAGATTATGAGTCCGCACCTACCGCAGCAGTCTTTGGAAACGATTTATTTACGAAGTCCGATTATTTCAGTTTTATTTCATGGTCAACTACGAGTAACATTGCCTTTACGAGAAAGCCATTGTCAAGCGTCTGATACCGAATAATTAAACGTCCACGTTCCAGATAAGCAAATATTTATTACAATTACAATCACAATCACCATCATACAGATAGAAAAATTAATATTTAAATAATATTTTTTTATTTTATTTATTTTATAAAGTGTAGACTATATGTGGCTTAAATTCAAAGAAATAGTATCGGCAGCAATTGAGATATTTATACCAAATAAATGAACAAACGACGGAGCTGATCCTCTTTGGTACACAAACGGTTTAGAACACTGTTGCAGAAACAACGAAACAAACATGCCAAATTTAACAGACGCAAAATCCCTATGATTGTCGATCTTTTACAGAAGTTCGAAATTTAGCACGGACTTCAATGCGAGATGTTTATAACAGTTTCCACAACGAAACTTTGTCTCGAAACCTGGCAGAAAATCGAAACAGATTCTGGTCGTATGTGAAGTATGTTAGCGGCAAGAAACAATCAATGCTTTCTCTGCGCGATAGCGGTGGAGATACTATCGAAAACAGTGCTGCCAAAACAGTGTTATTAAACACAGACTTCCGAAATGCCTTCACAAAAGAAGACGAAGTAAATATTCTAGAATTCGAATCAAGAACAGCTGCCATCATGAGTAACATAGAAGTAAATATCCTTGGAGTAGTGAAGCAACGTAAATCACTTTAAAAAAAAGGCAG
This sequence comes from Schistocerca cancellata, assembly GCF_023864275.1. NCBI lineage: Eukaryota > Metazoa > Arthropoda > Insecta > Orthoptera > Acrididae > Schistocerca > Schistocerca cancellata. The sequence continues at coordinate 856,600,746 of NC_064628.1, forward strand.
TCTTCTGGTGCAGACTGTATACCAACTAGGTTCCTGTCGGAGTATGCTGATGCATTAGCTCCATACTTCACAATCATATACAACCGTTCGCTCGACGAAAGATCCGTACCAAAAGACTGGAAAGTTGCACAGGTCATACCAATGTTCAAGAAAGGTAGTAGGAGTAATCCACTAGATTACAGGCCATATCGTTAGCGTCGATATGCAGCAGGATTTTAGAACATATATTGTGTTCGAACATTATGAATTATCTCGAAGAAATCGGTCTATTGACACACAGTCAATATGGGTTTAGAAAATATCGTTCCTGTGAAACACAACTAGCTCTTTAATCACATAAAGTGTTGAGTGGTATTGACAAGGGATTTCAGATCGATTCCGTATTTCTGGATTTCTGGAAAGCTTTTGGCACTGTACCACACGAGCGGCTCGTAGTGAAATTGCGTGCGTATAGAATATCGTCTCAGTTATGTGACTGGATTTGTGATTTCCTGTCAGAGAGGTCACAGGTCGTAGTAACTGACGGAAAGTCATCGAGTAAAACAGAAGTAATATCAGGCTTTCTCCAAGGTGGTGTTATAGGCCCTTTGCTGTTTCTTATCTATATAAATGATTTGGGAGACAATCTGAGCAGCCGTCTTCGGTTGCTTGCAGATGACGCTGTCGTTTATCGACTAACAAAGTCATCAGAAGAGCAAAACAAACTGCAAAACAATTTAGAGAAAATATCTGAATGGTGCGGAAAGAGGCAGTTGACCTTGAATAACGAAAAGTGTGAGGTCATCCACACGAGTGCTAAAAGGAACTCGTTGAACTTCCGTTACATGATAAATCGGTCTAATCTAAAAGCCGTAAATTCAACTAAATATTTAGGTATTACAATTACGAACAAGTTAAATTGGAAGGAACATATAGAAAATGTTGTGGGGATGGCTAACAAACGTCTGCGTTTTATTGGCAGGATACTTAGAAAATGTAACAGACCTACTAAGGAGACTGCCTACACTACGCTTGTCCGTCCTATTTTAGAATACTGCTGCGCGGTGTGGGATCCTTACCAGATAGAACTGACGGAGTACATCGAAAAAGTTCAAAGAAGGGCAGCACGTTTTGTATTATCGCGTAATATGGGAGGGAGTGACACAGAAATGATACAGGATTTGGGATGAACATCATTAAAAGAAAGGCGTTTTTCGTTGCGACGGAATCTTCTCACGAAATTCCAACCACGAACTTTCTCCTCTGAATGCGAAAATACTTTTTTGACACCGACCTACATAGGGAGGAACGATCACCACGATAAAATAAGGGAAATCAGAGCTCGTGCGGAAAGATATAAGTGTTCATTCTTTTCGCGTGATATACCTCTGCCAGGAACTTAAATGTGATTTGCAGAGTATCCATGTAGATATAGATGTATTTGGTATCCCACTAGGTCGGATTAAAGAAAGACATCGAAGAAATTGAGAGGCATGCTGTTAGTTACTGATAGGTTCACTGAACACGCAACTATTACGGAGATGCTTCGTGTATCGAAGTCGGAATACCTGGATGGGTCACGATGTTATTTTGCAAAACGCCACTCATAAAATGTAGAGAACCAGCATGTGCGGCTGAATACAGAACGATTTACTGGAAGCATCATTCATCTTGCTTGATGACCTCGGAGACAAGAAATAGAAATCACGGCTTGTATAGAAGTATATAGGCAGTCTTTCCTCTCCCTCTCCATTTTCTCATTGAGCAGGAAACGGACTGAGTAGCAGTGGAACAAGACACCCCTCTACAGGCATCGTATGATGGCTCGCGGGGTTTGCCTTTGATGTAGATTAGCGAAATACAGATGTAAGTGTGGAAACGGGGCCGGAAATTCTCCTGCGGGGGGCCCCTGGTATAGGTGTGGAGCGGCTGGGTTTGCGGAGGCTGTGGTTTGCAACCGGACGTCCTTGAGGTATCTGTTTCGTCTCGGCGCCTGGTAAGCGGCAGGTCGAAGCCCTGCTGTGGAGTTGGGATCCACGTGACCGCTTCAACCAGTCACACGCCACAGAGACACACCCCACCTGCTGTGGCGACGATGGCTATAGTAAAGTTCAATTCACTCCTCACTAACGATACTCATTTTGGCACAGGTAGTAACCACCGTTGTTGTCGATGGCCCTAACGCGTCGGGTTAAAATACTGGTAGCAGAAGAGCATTTTATAATCATAACGTGGCAGGAAAGGACAGTTCAATTGAGACTGGGTATACATTGAGATCGTAGGATACCTCCTGATGTTGTTGTTATAGTCTTCAGTCCTGAGACTGGTTTGATGAAGCTTTCCATGCTGCTCTATCTTGTGCAAGCTGCTTCATCTCCTAGTACCTACTACAACCTACATGCTTCTTAATCTGCTTAGTGTATTCACCTCTTGGTCTCCCTCTACGACTGTTACCCTCCAAGCTGCCCTCCAGGACTAATTTGGTGATCCCTTGATGCCTCAGAACGTGCCCTACCAACCGATCCCTTCTTTTAGTCAAGTTGTCGCACAAACTCCTCTTCTCCCCAATTCTATTCAATACCTCCTCATTAGTTATGTGATCTACCCATCTAACCTTTAGCATTCTTCTGTAGCACCACATTTCGAAAGCATCTAATATCTTCTTGTCTAAACTATTTATCGTCCATGTTTTACTTCCATACATGGCTACACTCCATACAAATACTTTCAGAAACGACTCCCTGACACTTCAATCTATACTCGATGTTAACAAATTTCTCTTCTTCAGAAACGCTTTCCTTGCCATTGCCAGTCTACATTTTATATCCTCTCTACTTCGACCATCATCAATTATTTTGTTCCCCAAGTAGCAGAACTTCTTTACTACATTAAGTGTCTCATTTCCTAATCTAATTCCTTCAACATCACCTGACTTAATTCGACCACATTCCATATACGCAACGTCGAAGTGTTATGCAAGAACAGCGCCAGAACCTCAAATGAAAAATGACCTTGATAAGTACGCTTACAGCTACGTACGTACCACCGCACTAGAGAAAATCGTCGCGAATGTAACCACCAACCTCCTATATCCAGGTAAAGTTTTCTCGTAAAAATACTTTACCCTTAAAACCATGCTACAATATCAAAGCACGTCATTATTGGCTATGTGAGTGCAGAAACGTTCCCTGTAGATCATAGGCTCAAGGCGCAATACGTCGCTATCACCTTCGATGACGCTGGTTAGTGTCAGGCCGTTGAGGCAGAAATTGTTCTGACCAGGACATGCAGCCACGAGCTCTTTCACAGAAATATTCCTCTAATGGTTCACTATTATTGGCGAGTAATAAAGTGAAGTAAATTACTTCTGAGCTTCCTACACTTTGACACCGTTCACTGGCAGAGGAGGTGTGGTTTATTAAATTACAGAAAAATAGAGTGCATTAACTCAGCTTGGCGTTTGCAGTGTGCGACGTTTACCAGCACAGGAGTTCAACGGAAAGCAACACTCCCTGCGGAAACTTCACATTGTACAGTGTTCACAGTTTGTGTAGATGGCAAATACATGATTTTATTTCAGTGATTACGAAATCAAGTCCAGTGTACGCACTGGGTAGCCAAGGCAGCTGCTTAATGGCGACTTAATCGAAAAAGAAAAAGAATTAATCTATTGAACAGGCTGCGATACACTCCAGAGATATGAGGTGTCAGAATTGTTATCAGATGTGGCACACCTGCACTGATAAGAAATTGCAGTCGCGCCACATACGGAGCTGCGTTCAATTTAAATTTCTTGCATTGATTTTTAATAGGCACACGTCTAATTTTTCAATAACCGTGAAGATAAGTGAATATTGCAGAGTAAAAATGTTGTGTTGCTGCTATATGTTACTTGCTCTGCTAGTCTGGGTTAACACTGTGGAACAGTTTCATGTGTTATTCACGTCTCTTCAGTAGCCCAGTTTATAAATTCACTGCTATCCATTAAAATTGCTTCACCAAGAAGAAATGCAGATGATAAACGGCTATTCATTGGACAAATATATTATACTAGAACTGACATGTGATTACATTTTCACGCAATTTGGGTGCATAGATCATGAGAAATCAGTACCCAGAACAACCACCTCTGGCCGTAATAACGGCCTTCATACGCCTGGGCATTTAGTCAAACAGAGCTTGGATGGCGTCTACAGGTACAGCTGCCCATGCAGCTTCAACACGATACCACAGTTTATCAAGAGACTGGCGTATTGTAACGAGCCAGTTGCTCGGCCACCATTGACCAGACGTTTTCAATTGGGAGGAGATCTAGAGAATGTGCTGGCCAGGACAGCTGTTGAACATTTTCTGTATCCAGAAAGGCCTGTACAGGACCTGCAACATGAGGTCGTGCATTATCCTGCTGAAATGTAGGGTTTCGCAGGGATAGAACGAAGGGTAGAGCCACGGGTCGTAACACGGGTCGCAATCGCGATAGGCTACAATCCGACCCTTATCAAAGTCGGAAACGTGATGGTACGCATTGCTCTTCCTTACACGAGGCATCACAACAACATTTCACCAGGCAACGCCGGTCAACTGCTGTTTGTGTATGAGAAATCGGTTGGAAACTTTCCTCATGTCTGCACGTTGTAGGTGTCGCCGCCGGCGCCAACCTTGTGTGAATGCTCTGAAAAGCTAATAATTTGCATATCACAGCATCTTCTTCCTGTCGGTTAAATTTCGCGTCTGTTGCACGTCATCTTCGTGGTTTAGCAATTTTAATGGCCAGTAGTGTAATTATTTACTATAAGGAGAGTTCAAAAAGAAATGATCCTGAGTCTGGAATGCACAAACCGGTGACAGGAGGGTAATATCGTGGCGTGTGTAACGAGGTGTGGTTCCGACGAGAGCGTGGAACTTCACAGCCTATCTCCAGAGGGCACAAGTGCACGTCACGTGACTATACAGAGCTAGCAGCAGCATGCATCAATGTTCCAACGCTGCCAGTCGCATTGCAAACAGTGACATGGAGGCACCAACAGAAGAGCAAAGAGGTGTTGTTCGTTTTCTGATAGCGGAAGGAGTAGAAGGAACGGACATTCATCGACGAATGTCACACAGCAAGCGTCAAGGCGTGGCACAAGCGCTTCAGGGAAGGACGGCTGTCGTTAGCCGATGATGCACGGTCTGGAGCACCAAACTGCATTACTAATGACGCCGTCCAGCTGGTGGATGCACTCATTACTCAGGACCGTCGAGTGACATTGAAAGCCAATGTCGCCGTTGTCGGACTGAGCGTCGGCAGTGATCACACCATCATGAAGGAACGACTGTACATGTGCAAAGTGTGTGCCCAATGGGTGCCCCACAGTCTTCAACCACACCAGGAAGCATGTCGAATGGCCCACTGTCTTGCTCACCTGCAGCGCAATGCTCGGGAGGGGAATGCGTTCCTGGCGCGAGAGGTGGCTGGAGATGAGTCATGGTGTCATCACTTCGAACCACAATCAAAGCGATAAAGTCTCCAATGGAAGCATCCAGGGTCACCACCACCCAAAAAAGCCAAGACTATCCACACGAGTGCAGGAAAGGTTATTCTGACGTTCTTCTTTGACCAAGATGGCCCCCTTCTGATTCACTTCCTGCAGCACAGGACAACAGTGAATGCTCAGCGTTCCTCACAAACCTTGACCACCCTTCGCCAAGCGATCAAATCAAAACGACCAGGCAGTCTCACCTGTGGGGTCATTCTGCTCCACAACAATGCAAAGCATCATACGGCCAACATAGTCGCGGCACTTCTGAAGAAATTCAAATGGGAGATTATCGGCCACCCTCCATACAGCCCGGAACTCTCCCTGTAATTACGCCATTTTTCGTCTCCTTAAAAAGTCTCTGAGGGGCAAACGATTCACGTCAGATGACGACGTCCAGCTGTACGTGCGGAACTGGTTAACATTGCAGCCCAGGGAATTTTATGAGACAGCCATTCACCTCCTTGTGTCACAGTGGGACAAGTGTCTCAACAGCCAGGGTCAATACGTCTAACATACAGGTATTGGTTTCTGTAGTTAAGCCTCTGGCTCGTTTGTTTTTAAACGCCCCTTATAGAAGTCTGAGAAACGGAACAGGAGAGGGTAGACCTTTGACAAGAGGTTTTGAATCTATGATACTGTCAGCATTTTTGCATCATGAGTGAGTATATATTGAGAATTACTTTATTTGCAAGTAGATGATTAGAAGAATGAAGGACCTTTGTGCTGAACAAGGTATAAGAACGAGATTGAATATGTTGCAGTGGGAAAGGAGATAATGAAAAGATAGTTTTTGAGGTAATGTGTCCTCATTCTTAAGTGTTTTATGAGTACTTAGATGCTAATAAGGGATTTGCGAATCACTTCAAGGGTAAGGAACGTAAGAGATTTTTTGTCAGGCTATATGCAACACTAGAGATTTACAAAGAGAAAGCTGAAGAAGAAACTGAAATGTTGCCCCAGAGAGTGGTGTCTGTTCATATGATAATTTTTTGTTAGTAATCACATTGGTGTGAGGTCGTATTAGGTTGGTGCTGGGTTCAAGGGACACTAATATAGTTATTTTGACAGAAACTGGTAACTTTTGACATTAGATGAGTTGTTGCAAGTCTTTCAAGGTATTAAGGTTCTGTGTCCAGTTGATCTAAGACACCTGCTACTGGCATATTGAACTACATCCTCCAGTTAGGAATTTCATAGCACTCTTAAGTTATGGCTGTTATTATCAGTTTTGTGGGTTACTTTTGTGTTGAATGTCAGTTTACCTGCATTTATCAGAGGTCCTAATAGCATAGTTCCACTATATTTGGGAGAGATGTTGACCAAATATGCTGATGACATGTTAATTTCAGGGGAAATATGGGAGGAAGATAATGAGATTTTGAATAGTTTTAATTATTTTCAGTGAGTTTAGTGTATAGTCCAAGTAGAATGCCATGGGCATTAGATGTGAGAACGGCAGGGCAAGCGTAGGGAGAGTGGTAGTGGAGGGGGTTATGGGCAGGTGTTGTAGAGGAAATGTCGAGAGCTAGAGGGGAAGTGCCATTCTAGACTAAAGCATAATCTCACGTTTTTTGTAAATATTAGGTGTGACCCCTCCACCCTTACACTTGCATGGTGGCCATTCAAAAAGATCTATTGTCACCTCAGTTCCGTTGGTATCTAAAAAGAATTCGGCCGAAAATGCAGCGATTTACTTTCGACTGGCTTGTTAACCATTTCAAGGTTACAGAGAAGCGTCATGACTGCCGAATTTTGAATAAAACGTACGCATTTCTCTGGCTGACATTCTAAAATTTTCTTCTTCTGCCAAAACACAATGAAGTTTATGCTGTTTAACCTCATTATCATGCTGTGCAGACACAATTGTGGTTTATTACTTTTATTGAGTGAGGAACTGAAGAAAATTAAGGTCAACAGCATAAGAAAAAGCATATCTTCAGTACAAAAAAACGAAACCCATAGCACTTCTCGTTTCACCAGCTATTGATGGGCCTTAGAAACCACCTTCTTCCATCGAAAAAGTCTGTATTTAGTAGAATGACACGCTAGATAATGAAGTTTTACATAATAATGATATGATAAAATACTCTACTCCTTGTGTGCCATCACTTGCCAAAATATCATTTAGATGTGTGAAACTGTCAATGAAATATGAGGAATGTGGTCGATATTTCACTCTGTGTTTATTGTTGGCGCCGTACGGACGCAAATGAGTGTTCCATGTCAGATCAATTTTCTCAAGATTGGTGATGGATAGATACCTCTACCAAAGTCTAAAAAAATCAAATGGCTCTGACCACTATGGGACTTAACGTCTGAGGTCAGCAGTCCCCTAGAACTTGGAACTACTTAAACCTAACTAAGCTAAGGACATCACACACATCCATCCCCGAGGCAGGATTCGAACTTACCACCGTAGCGGTCGCGCGGTTCCAGACTGTAGCATCTAGAACCGCCGGCCACCCCGGCCGCCCCGAATTCTAAAGATAAATTCAATATGTTAGCTATATTTCACATGCGACAGCATAAAATGCAATATGCACCAAAAGCAAAATCATAGCGACCTCTATTTTTCATTGCAAATTTTTCAGAATTTCGCAGTGTCTTACTTCCGCATAAATATCACAATAACTATAACCACTAATGGATGATGGGCGTAATTAACCTGACATATAAGGCTATAAGTAAGTAAATCACAACTGAAATACTTTTTGTAAAATCGTTTGAGAAAGATTGCAGGCTGTGCGCCTCGATTCTCTCATCGTCGACTGGCCAAAACGTGGAAAACACTTGTTGGCCTCCCCTACCGAACAAACGAATAAACTCACCCAGGGCTTTGGACGAAAACTGGTCAGTGCACATCAGCCACACGTGTCCCGTGTGGACTGTAACTGTTAATTTGGAAAAATCAGAATTTGGATACATTCTGAATGTGTCAGGGATTTCACCTGATCCACATAAAATAACGCAATATCTTGGACACATTGTGACTGTGTTAGGCAGTTTACCTGGTTCAGATGAAACAGTATAAATCAGAGACGTTTCTCGTCCTAAGGTGAGCATATTTGTTCATTTTTGGTGTTGATCTGTTTTTGCGAAACATAATTTAAATTGACAATTCTGGCTACGCCATACTTCGGTTCATTGACTCCTTTGAATGGGATGCCCAGTCGCAGACAGAATTTGAGAGTATAGAACACTTCCCTTTATAGGCTCCAATTCCTTCTCATCCATACTTACGTGAGGTTTTGTAACTAAGCTCAGACACCTGCAAGATGGGTTTCCATGCTGAGTTATTCCAGAAATTTGAAGCAGATGGATTGGTGAAGCACCATGCTGTTGCTTTTGCAAGCTGCGTGATCACAAAGTGCAAACCCTACTATTTTATGACTGACCTTAAGGCTCTTGTCATTGTATGGGTCTTTCAGAAATTTAGGTGTTCCTTATTTGGCCAGATGGCCAAGGTTCATACTGACCAAAGATCACTGTACTTTGAATGAGCGCGAAACTGAGTGGTCACTTAGCTAGGCAGGCGCTGTATCTTACAGAGATCGGTTTCACTATCGTACACATTTCTTGTCAGGAAAACAATGATGTCAACGAAAATATTTCAACAGCGTATAATTACAGAGTGTTGCATTTTTGGAAAAGATCGCTTAGGGACAAGACAAGGAACCGTCATGGAAGGAAGTAAGGTGAGGTGAAGTGATCACAATAACCGTTGTCGACTGACAACTTTATTTGATTAGAAATGATATCCTGTTCAAGAAGAGAGATGCAGATGTTCACAGTGTGCTGTTTGTATTCCTGGTGAGCTATTCAATAAGTTAATTTGGCAAACTGATTGATTGATACACATTTCGGGATGGAAGTGATTTCAAAAGCTTCAAGAAATGTGCTATTTTTTAATATTCGGGAAAGCATTTGCGATTAGCTTCCTGCAAGCATTGTCGCAAAGTAAAGCTGCCAAAGGTGTCTCATCATGCGACTTTATTTCCAATTATTCCGTCAAGAATAAAAGAGCTTGTCTTTCCTAAGAACTAATCATGGATATGCGCATGTTTTTGTTTTTGTTGTGAAGTTCCAAATTTGTGTTACCCACAGTACTGAAGACAGCTGCTAGTCAGTGTGTCATACACACAATCTTTATCCATTTCCAGTATAGAGTCAGACATGTGAAGAAGGTGCTATCGGGAAAAGGCCCACAATTTAGATCGAAACTTTGGAAATGTGCTTCAAATTGTCCAAAGATTAAAAACATTTCCATCTCGCTATTTCATACATTGTCCAGTCCTTCTGAATGTGTAATGAAAGAACTAGGGCAACTATGTAGATTTTACTGTGAAAGATGTCACATGCTTGTGGGACCCTTACATTCAGCAATTTAAGGAAATCATCAGTGAGGTGACAAATGATTCAACATTTCCACCACTAATTCAGGTAGTGTCGAATTGGCTTGCACAGGGAAAAATTCCAGAGATAGTGCCATTTCCAACAAGTACCAAGTTGTGACATAATGTTGTACTGAGACTAGCTTTAACGAATATCACGTAGGCTGCTGACTGATGACAGAGAATTGATAATCGCTGAAGGTTATCAAAGTCAATTGTTGTCGAACAACAGATGTAAATAAAATCATGTAAATTGCCCACCAAGTGTCATCCATTAATATATGAGTTTCTCACTGTACATCGAGGACCCTAGAGAGAGAGAGAGAGAGAGAGAGAGAGAGATGTTTTGCATTCAGACACCGTAGTGGTAGAGATCCCCAGGAACAGAAAATGCTAAGTGGTCCATCGCATTTCTACTGTAAAAGTTGTTAAATGGTAAAATGTGTAGAGCAATATTTCAACTTGAGTAGAGTGTATCAGAACCGTGATAACGTGTTTATGGTAATGTAATGTTGTTTTTTTTTATGTGCTTGATATTTTATAGGTACTTTGCGAATGGCAGTTACGCTCTGTGTCGTCCAGTTGGGAGTGATGATGCAGATGAAAATGAAAGGAAAGATATGCTAGAGAAGAGTGGGCAACAAGACAATTTAATAGATATATCTGAGAAAAATCTGACGTAGGCAGAGGAGAATAGGACCAGGCCAATGAGTGCAAAATTGAATGCAGCATAGGTATTTGTAAATAGGTGATAATGAAACGAAGAGAAATTGATTATGTTTGAGAGGTACTTTGACATGATTATTGAATCCTGCCCAGTGCATCTTTCTATCTGTTTGTTATTAATGTCTCTGCACAGGAAGTGTCATCTGGTAATTTCACATTGACTTGCATGCTTATTGATCTAGTATTTATCTGTAAGTGTTGACATATCTTGAAAATGTAACAGAGTTTTCTATATGAAGGATAGCAGTGATGCATAACTGTCATGTATTTTCTGTAGTATAGAACTTGCAGTTTGTTGTCATTAGTTGTAGAAAATGTAGTGGGGTGTAGAGTCAGTGATTAGCAATAGATACGGCAAGATATACAAAGAGGGAATTGCAGCACTACTGAGCTCTGCAGAAGGAGTGCTCTTAGTAAGTACACAGTAATGTATGCACGTAATCATTTTAAAAGAAAGCATAACAAAATTTATTGAGAGATGTGAATAATGATGAAGCAACTAGGATTTAAGCAAGATTCTATGCATAGTTGTGTGGCAACATTAGTCTACTAGAGCACTCTAGAAATGGTAGTACCAATATGATTATACGTTGACCTGCAGAACTTGAGAGAAGCAAGAGAAATAATTCTGGTACTAGACCCAAGCCAAATGCTAGACCATTGTGGAGGAGGCTCATTAATGTATTGAGAACAAATGGGCTCCATGTGAGTACCATGCCAAAACATATGGTCGTCAGCAGCCAGCTCTACCAAGATAAGTCGCCCTATACTGAGTGATACCATTCCATCCTCCATTCTATTGTCGTGAAAAGCTATTTCCTTACAATCAGAAACAATGTGTACTTTGCAGCTCACCCTCTGGCCCTCCATGTGTTGAAAAACTATGATGAATCATTGAAGAAAGTATGACACTCCCCTCAATACCTAATGCATTGAATGAACTGTTACCATTATGAATAGTCACAATCGATTAATATACTGTGATGCAAACCTTCTCATTTTTCATGAATATTTTTGTACATACGAATATCATTCATTGTTTAATCTAAATCTGTGGTCTTGTTGAACTTACTAAACTTCGTCATACTCTATTAAAACTGCTGACAGTCCACCAGTGTCTCATACCTCATTGAAGGTATTTCTTTAATTGACTGTAATTTCGAAAACCTTTCTCTACACACGTGTAACTGGTAGTGGGATCATTAAGAATGTAGGGAACAAAAAATAATTAGGAAACCCCTTTCCCGATTTGTTCTGCCACATGTGTCACCACACATTGAGCAGCCACGTTTTTTACAATGAGGTTACCTACACCTAAGAACTCCGACCAAAGTCTGGCAAGAACAATCCCCTTGAAAGACAGAGAACGGATGTTCCTTCCACGATAGTCTGTTTTAAATCTTTTCCTAGTAGCATACAAGAGTCCATAATTTTTTTGTCTTTCGTATTTTGGACTTTAATTTAATGCAAGAAACATGTCACTCTTACCATTTCGTGAAAGTACTTAAAACGTCCCCCAGCGAGAGTGTACATGATGTCCAACACAAAGTATTAGAAATTCGCTGTGAATTTTGGTTTGGTGTCAGCAATAGGTAGTTATGTTGATTCCTAATAGACGAATTCCTTTACCGACATCTAAGTTCTGGGTGAAATGTCAATTTCTTTTATCAGTTATCCAGCATCTCCAAAACATTTCCGTAATTGCTAATCACTCCGCCGATTTCTTAAAATGTTTTCCAGTTTTTTTCATCTTATTAATTACTTTCTGAATGGAGACTTCGATCCCTTATACAACGTGCTAGATGACCCATTGCTAACCAGTCTTCTTTATTATGGTAATCTGAGATTACCTTAATTCGTTGAAGTCGAATGCCACGATGGATGCTTTGCAAGGCATCGTCGCATGTATTTCCCCTCCCTTTCCTAGTGCGAGTTTGTTCTCCATCTGTAATGATATCGTTGCCGCTATTCCTTCTTTTCTCCTCCTACACAACTGATTAGTCACGTTGGTTTTAACTGGGTGTAAACGATAACTGTTTATAATGTACCACAGTGGTGTAGGTGAACTCGAGAAGAACAAACTAACGAAAGACACTTGCTACCTTTAAACCTGGAAACAGTCTCTGGCCTATAGAAGCCGCATAAGCTACAGCGCAAGCGTGTCGCGTGAGTGCATTTCTTTTCCTTGCAAAAATCGTGCGTGAATGTTTAAAACCTCTTATCCTTTCAGACGTACCAACTGTCAAAGAATAGGGATAGATTTTATAATTAGAGTCCCACACGGAAAACCTTAATTATGATATAGCAGATTAAGGTACTGGCGGTCGAATAGTATTTAGGCTATGCATGGCTCTGTTCACAAGATATGGCTCCACGTTGTCATCGGCTCTAGCCTTGTAAGACTGCTTAAATGCAAATTAGCGAAGATAACTAAAATCACAGATAATGATCCTCTGGTCAAATGGCTAAAGTACTGAGAAGTTAGGCGAAATTTAAATAAACACAAATTGTATGAATAATTATAAATAACAATAATGGATTATTACCTGCGGATATAGAGGACACCATAACTCGATTTCGAATAAAGAATATCTAGATATACAAGAAAGAATATCTAGATATGGTGGTCGTACAGTAATTCAATTTAAAGGATACAAATTGAAAAGTATTCAGTTGCAGTTAAGAATGTGTTAATCAGAGTGGTAGTGGGCTTCCTACAAATCAATAATTTCACCAAATAACAGTACCGTGCTTTTAACTAGACACAAATAACCGCGGAAAGCAAGTAAATCACTTCAGAGTTGCTCACAGTTAACGTTAATACTAGCTACTGTGTCAAAGTCCCATTAGCATCGGTATTTTACCGATTACGAACAAATTTTAAAGTATTCACAACTACTAGCCGTTCATACCTCACCAACTTCTTTGCAACATAATTCTATCCTCTATTACGTCTCGACATATACTTCACTGTATCACGTCTCCACACCAAATCCTCTCTCTGTTCCCCCTCGACACGAACTGCAGTTGTACCACCTCTCCAAACCAAGAGTTTCAACTCTCTACCTCTCCCAGAAATCCCATCTTCCTCCCAAGAGCCACTCCATGAATCCTCACCGCTCGCGCCGTTAAGAAACACTCTCTTCCCCCTCAAATAGCATAATTTATTATAATCTATCAAATAGCCCACCATTTGCATAGTAATAAAGTTGCAGTTTAAATGTATGGGTGAAATTAAAGAACATTTTATCTCATTTCTGCAGAGACCAAACATGTTAATGTACATAAAAAAGCATAGACATAATCAATTAAATATGTTACAGTGCATATACACTTATAATAAATGATAAATAATACATGTTGAAAAATATGAAATATAAGTGTGGCGTGTTAAGCTAGTGTCCCAGTTCACACAATACCTATTTATGGTATTAAATCACACAGTAATTTAATCTTCTTAAGTTCATTAACAAGCAATTAATAACTGAGATACTTTATTAGATATGGATAGATCTCAGAATTGTTGTACTGTTTCCATTTGTTGTTTGCCTGTGTGGGATATATGATCTGACACATTTATGTAGTAAATGGGTATAAACGTAATAATTCAACAAATAAAATATGTGTCAATGTTTGACTCTCAGAGAAGGTAGCTGAAGTCCTGAGCTATCATCCAATACCTTGGTTATATAGATAGCAAAAAGCGTTCGGCAGTTATTAATTTGTGGTCACTTGTAACTACATTTGTTAAGTGTCAGCCGGCCGGTGTGGCCGTGCGGTTCTAAGCGCGTCAGTTTGGAACCGCGTGACCGCTACGGTCGCAGGTTTGAATCCTGCCTCGGGCATGGATGTGTGTGATGTCCTTAGGTTAGTTAGGTTTAAGTAGTTCTAAGTTCTAGGGGACTGATGACCTCAGTAGTTAAGTCCCATAGTGCTCAGAGCCATTTGAACCATTTTTTTGTTAAGTGTCTTCAGCTAACTCCTACAATTTTTATATTTGTAATATGAAAGGCTTAATAAATGTGACTCAATGCCACAAGCAACCCGATATTTTGGGATTTGTCGTACTGTTAAACATCGAATTATGATGCAATTATGAAGTATTTCAATTTGGTCACGTTTCATCCTGGAGCAAAAGCCGCCATTTCACTGGAGAAGCGTGGTATCCCAGGATGAATGTTCGTCACTTTGCGCCTTCTACTGGGGGAAAAGCCTAGAATTGTCCTCAGTTCGCTGGTCCTTTGTCGACCCACGTGGCCCATCCGTAAAGCCCTTGCAGCCGAACCCCAATCACATGATAGATTTTAAAATTTCTCACTTGTCGACTTCCCGAGCATATGTGTTAAGATATACCTTGCACTTACGAAATGTAAAACAGACCTTTGTTTAAATTTTACCTCGTAGCATTGTGAATTTTCACAGCATAAAAATTAACAGTTACATCGCATCAATTGACTGTCCTTCCTATAACATAACCTACCCTATAAAGTTGCTCCGTCAATCGTATCTTTACCTCCATATATCTTCAAAAGGCAACTACTGCATTTGATGAATTACGACAGACCTCACGGACGCTCTAGTACTTACGTCAACAATACCAAAAAAGGCTTGTGGTTACGGTCATGTTCTCTATTTGACTAGCAATGAGCGTGCAATCAGCATAGCTTAAATGTACTTCACTGCAAGGCACCGACCAGTCACACTGACCACCTACTAAATTTGACGTCAGTGTGTAACAACCATTTACAGACGGCTGGTGGCAGCACTAGCAGGTGAAGGTATATAAAGCGCCTCAGGGGGAAATTGATGTCGCACTGCGGTAGTGGAGCAATTTATCTGACCTCCGAAAGAATATGATCATGGGCTTCTGGGCCAAGAGTGAAAGTATTTTCTAAATGGCCGAGTTTTTAAACGTTGCTCATGCCTGTGTGGTTAAAGTGAACTGCACCCGGAAAAATGGCGTCATCCAAAACCGGGACCGAGGCAAGAGTGGTGTACCACACCCCACACATAACAGGGACGGAGGACAGCTATGTGGATGCGAACAGGCGAACAGTCGTGCAAATGCTGAGCATCTGACCACCCAGATGAACCAAGGGGCTACCAGCAGTGCCTACTCAGCCACCATTCAGTGAATGTTGCCGCGTAGGGGCCTTAGCAGCGGGCGCCTGCTTCATGCACCCCTGCTAACTGGTGCTTTTCGGCGACGAAGGCTGGCATCTGCGCGCAAGTACAGCATCTGAATGTCCACTGAGCTGCGACAGGCGACCGTTTTAGGAGGAAAACGATTTCGTCTCCGTCGGTCTCATCGATCTTGCCTTGTGAAAGGTGGCTACACTGAGCCACAGCGCCAAAAATCGCGCCAGAGAGAGTATTGTTCCGCCTCCACTGGCAGTGCTTTATGAGACGTAGTGGCAGGCAGTTCTTGCCGAGAGTTCTTGCCGAGAAGTTGTGCGGGACACTGCTTGTAGCAGAAGTCAGTGTGGGATGCGGTAGTGGACAGTGTTGTTCCATGTTTATGCAGTTATTGATGGGAGAGATAGCAGATGTTGATCCAATGGAGATATTGTAATGATCTGAGTGCTTTTCGTCAATATAAATTAAGGTAACTAACTACTGTTCTTTATTTTCTTATTATTGTGTGTCCTGAATAATGTGCCATTACAGGTTCAGTCAACAAAGCATCTGGCGTGTGTCCTTGTATTAGAGTGTAATTCTGATTTCTTGCGCAATTGTAGTATTTCTAATTTTCCTTTATCACGTCAGTATAATTGGTATTAAAAAATTCTTGTCTTGTTGAAGAAGAACCGTGCCAGATGTGCGTTGAGTCATACTACCACATACAGAACAGCTACACTTGTGCTTGTTGGTTTCGTAGGTTTTATAGTTGCTGGGGACTTAATTAATTAATGGTGTTAACGAAAATTTCATTTCATTCTTTGTTGTCATTCTATGCAGTCAGATAGCGTAACAATTAGTCGTCAGGGCCAGCCGTTTACGAGACTTGCGTAACCGGACATACAGCTACTAAAAAATATTTGCATTTCATTTTATAAAGCCCTCATGCACGTGGCGACCGCTGCTTCGGATCGTCCCTTGGAATCTTCTGATTGTAAAAATAGTAGACAGTAGTATTGTAGTAATTTGTAGTTTGGTAATTGTAGTCCATTTTGCATGTGTAGACTTGGTAATTGGTATTCTTCTAATGGTATTTTTCAAAAGTTATTCATTTTTTTATTGTCTTGTCCACGGGTTTGATAATTTAGTGCAATTATTTCAATTGTTCGAGTAAACGTGTTTGAGGGAAGCATATCGTGTGAATGGTATTGTTGGTGATAACGTGTTAAATTCTCCGTAATTTTCATATAGTGACGAGTTTTGTATATTTTGTAAATGATTACGCGATCAATGAAAAAGGCAAAAATGATGGATAGTGAAAATAACGAAATTGTTAACATGGCGAACTCGCCAACACAGGAGAACAGTGTGATGAATAATGGTGTTGAAAACAATTTAATAAGCAGGGAAAATAGTCCGGAAACAGCTCAAAGTTTTTCACAATCAAAAAATTCTCAGAATACGAGGTTAACGACAGAAGAAATGGAGCAGTTGATGGATGCTATACTAAATTTGGGATCTGAATTAAAAACATATAGGGGAACAATGGAGCAGTTTCGATCTGAATTAAAAACTGAGATAGGAAGAATTAACTCGAAGATGGAAACTATGACAATACGGTTAGGCTCACAAATAGGAACAAGTAAAACCGAGATGGAAACAATGGAAACACAGTTAGACTCACGAACAGGGACATGTTTCAAAAACTTGAATGATGAATCAAAGAAAGAAATTAGAGAAGAAGTACAACCAATTTTGAATTCTCACAATAATAGATTAATTGCAGTAGAGATTAGACAAAAGGAACAGGACAGAGAACGGGAAGAAAAAGATCGCGTGATAGTACAAGAATTTTCAGAATTAAATTTACATCGTGCACACGATAAGGAAGAAATAATTGAAAGAACCGAGGAATCCGTACCAAATGACAGATTAGATAACCTAACACAACAGTGTGAACAGTTAACTACTAAATGTGACAATACAGAAACCCGAGTCGCGACATTTACGGAAGACGTAAATAAACAGAAAGAAAAAATAGGTGACTCATCGGAAAGAGTTGAGGAGATCTCAGATAAACTGACAAGTCTTAGTTTAAATGGGGACAGAGATTCAGATGACACAGCTCCATTGCCATTTTCAGAAACCGAAGAGTACCAGAACATAAATAAGCATGTTGAAAATCAGGGAAAATTTAATGAACGCGTGAAAAGGGAAGTTGAGGCATTACGAAAGCAAGTGAAACAAACTGAAGGCGAAATTGTAGGTAAAGACCGTAGAAGAAATTCAGAATCACAGATAGCAGAGGGGTTTGAAGATAGTAATTTATTTCATTTACGGGATGCAATAAGAGATCGCCAGGCGCGCGAACTTGACAATAATCGACCTTGGGACTGGGACAAACGCGGTAGGTCTTTGTCGCCACGAGGCAAAAACTTTGACTATAAACACTTTTTGACTGTTCGGAAATTTAAGATCTTTCGCAAATCTAAGAATGACATACATCCATGTTCATGGTTATATCAATTTACGTACGCACTTCCGCCAGATGTGCCACAAAGTCACAAACTAAAATTAATGTGCAGCTATTAAAGTCCTCAGGGGATTCACTACTCTAAGTGAATATGTGCCGTAGCGAGCATAGGGCCCCGAGCTGTAGTGGTGCTATTTCTCTTTTAGTTTTCTGTACCGCTGCCTACTCTTTCACTATTCTTTGCATCTATCGAAACAACTCTTCGACTATCAATCTATCTAGTGAGTAAGTAAACAATAACCGGATATGACTATTTACCTAAATGTGATTTCGTAAATTACCGTTTGGACTTTACCTTCAGCAGCATTCATTCGTAGCTTAAATGAAATTTTACCTGTTTATCTTCGTGACAATATTACTTCGTATGTTGACGACATTCTTATTGCTAAACATTCTTGGAGTGAGCACAACAAAATTTTGGATTCATTGTTACGTATTTTTGCAAGAGTTGGCATTACAGTAAACTTGGAAAAATCTGAATTTGGTCGTTCTCAGGTGAAATTTTTCGGTCACATTATTTCTACAGAACGTATTCTTCCTGATCCAGAAAAATTAGACGCTATTCGTAATTATGCTGTTCCTACTACAAAACGTGACGTTCGTAGTTTCCTTGGTGTCTGTAATTTTCTTCGAAGCTTTGTTAAATTGGACGATTTGGCCACACCTCGTTTTTGCGATCTATCTGGAAAATTCTTTTTACACGAAAATCGGTCGACAACTCTGTTTGGTTAGTTTGTATTCCTGATTAGTGGGTTAATAAGCTGATTTGGTATACGCATTTCAGTTATGCACACTTTGGTCCCAGAAAATGCTTTCATAAATTACGAGAAAATTGCTACTTCAATAATATGGAAAAACGTATTCGATTTGTTCTTGCCAAATGCAATTTATGTCAAAAGGCTAAACCGCCGACAGTTTCTCACAGAGCACCGTTGTTTCCTATCATTCCAGCAAAATTAAAGGACATGGCTGCAGTTGATTTGTTCGGTCCAGTGGTTCGATCTACTAATGGTTTTGCGTACATTTTCGTAGCAGTGGAGTTGACATCAAAATATGTGTGTTTTACACCGTTACGCAAAGCAACAGCTCGTTCAGTATCTAACGCTTTCATCAAACATTTTCTTAATGAAGTGGGTCATGTTGATAAGGTTATATCAGATAATGGATCACAGTTTCGTTCTAAAATTTGGCTTCGTACTCTACAGCGTCGTAAAATTAAACCAATCTTCATTTCACTTTTTCACCCTCAATCTAACGCTTCAGAGAGATGGATGAAGGAAATCAATAAATTGTGTCGTCTTTATTGCCATCAGAATCACAGAACGTGGGATCAGTATCTTCATATTTTTCAAAACATTCTGAATGAACTTCCTAACGACTCAACTTCTTTACCACCTATACTGATATTAAAAAACAAAGCACCGACAAATCGCATATCTGAAATCGTTCCTTTTCCGCCTACACGGAAACTGCGGCATTCTGAAGTTGTCAACCTGGCTCTACAAAATATTGCATCTGCGGCTGCTAGAAGAGTGAAATCAGCAAAGCGTCCTGGTCGTTTAAAAATCTTGTCAGTTGGTCAGAAGGTGTTAATTAAGGCTCATCGTTTGCCTCACAAAGGAAAAGGCTTGTGTCGCAAATTTTTTCTGCTTTATAACGGTCCATATAGAGTTCGCAAAATTATACATGATAACACTGTTGAAGTAGAAACTCTTAAATCTCGACGCTCTAAGGGAATACATCATATATCAAACGTCAAAATTTTTGTAGAATGACATACTTGTGAGAAACGAACAGCTACATGTAAACATGCGGAGAGTACAAGGATACCGCGCTGTGTTTTGGCGGCGGCATATACTCAAAGCAACAGTCAAGTCTGCGCGCCGCTAAAGGCAGTCGTTGACCGCAAACAATCACTTCCTACGTCACGCGCCTACAGCTGATCGAGCGCTCAGTGCGAATGCACTGACAGCCGTAAATAAATACACAGTCTAATTTCTCCGAATAAAATCAGTATAAAGCTATAGTGACTTGATAAATTCTGTTATTAACATTCAGTATTTTTCAGGATACGGTTGTATAAAATATTTAAGAACTTCAGGTAAATTCTGTGCGTGTCCGACGTTAAGACGACTTGCTATCGAGAAAATTTCAGGAAAAATGTCATTTCGAAGAAGAAAGTAATAAACTAAAAAGGTAATTATTAATTGAGTTTATTTTTCAGGTAACATATTTCCACTTAGGTACGTACCTTAGACGTAATTTGCTGCGCGATTACGTGATTCATACTTTGTGCTAATTACATGTTCTATGAATTTGCTTGTGAAGCGACGTGCTTGCGTACGTTAACTGATTTTGACAATGATTATCCATGAATTGAGTTGTAACTTGTGTATATTATGCATCGCTTGGCTGCACTGCTTTTTCACTGATGTCATATTTTTTATTATGTGCCTGCTGTGCCTATTTATTTAAATTATAATTGTCACCTGATTAATTGTGCTGATGTGGTTAGGTATGTAAGTTATACTTTGTGTTTTATCTGCTTGCGCCTTCATGTTTACTTATTAAGATACGATCCTAATGACCTGTTTAGTACGTAAGATATATGTTTACTGCTATGCGTATGGATTGCACATTTACACATTTCTGCTTGTTGTCATAACTATACTTTAATTTGGTATATAGCAATGCTGATGTACAGTGTACGAACATAGAGTTTAGGTTACACTATGGTACTAGTTACAGATTGTTCGCTTGGCGAAGCCTCGTTATAGAAATTGTGCTGCATCCACTTGTTGACATTCTGTTCACTACTGGTATATTTACTCGCTATTGCTTGCTTTGCTTACGCTCAGTGCCTTATATTTTTAAGATAAGAAAATGAACTGCTATAATTCGACGACCGACATTAGTACAAGAAACTTCATAGAAGTCACATGAGCTGGAGGTTTTATGAAAGCTGTATAAATGTATGCCAATAGGAAGGAAGCTAACGACATGACATACCAACACAGTTATTACACTGCATTTTTCGTGAGCAATTGAAATAGGAAGTGACACTTGACACAAGAAATACTCCACATGTTTGCTTCCATTTGCCATAATTCTTGAAGTGGTGTACACACTGTGAAATATTAGGATCATTCACACTCCGTAATCGTACTTAATTACTGAGAGTTATTCGAACTAAGTCTGTTAGAGGTCATGTATGCATTCTTTGTTTATAATTCATAATGAGTAGAAGATTTTGGTCAGATGGATTACACAGAGGTTGTGTGTTGACAGTGTGTCTTCGGATTGTATGGGATGAGGAGGTTTGTATTAGGATTTTATCTGTACTTATTCGAGGAGACTGACTTGAGGAAAGAGTTGTTATGGAAGTGAAATGATATTGGTGCTAAGGTTTATATGTCGACGTATTGAAGAGGTATTATTGAGGTATTGAGATTATATGAAGTTGATTGGAGCTTTGTGGATAAAAGGTAAAGTAAGTGAGGTGCATATTTTTTTTGTTGTTGGTCTATATGGAACAAGGAGGATGAAGATAGCAGACTAGAACACTAAAATGGAAGGAAGATTGTCTACACACACTTTGTTAAATCACTAAGCAGTATGTACTTTTTTTTTTGGAGAGAGGAAGTTGCATATCTTGGCACACTGACAGTTGTTCAGTAACAGTACATTTTGATCTGGCTTGGCAAACATTGGTCTTGACATGATGACTATGACGTTGACTTAACTATTTTGACTGTTATACATTCCTGTCACTACTACTTGATACACATGATGAACATGAAATTCGACAGAAGTGGATTCAGACAGTTAACACTATACAATTACACAGTAGTACTTAATGTGGATGAAAGATGAGTGAGTGTGTTTTGTGTGTTTTCCTTTCCTAATCCTAGCCACCTATCTCCTAAATATTATTTTATTTGTTTGTAGTGGCTTGCACTGACACCCAAAAATATTAACTGATGTTTGTGTATTTGTAATAGTAATTTAACAATTATCTGATATCATTTGTGTGTTTGTTATGATTTGTATGTTTAGTGAAAAAGCATTGTAAAAGCATTTGTAAGTGTATTCAAACTATTGTTCATGCTTGAACTGTCTGAGTAGGGATGAAATTATGGACTGTTGTACTGTTTCTACATGATTGGTGCCACTAGGACATGTTTAATTTCTGCTGAGGAACTGTGTGATCAGTGATCGTGAATATGATGGACTGCTCTCTGCACCTACTCCACAATGCTGGGTGCCATTGATGAACTGCTTCTACTGGGAAATGTGACTTGTTGCTTTGTGCACCTGTTCAACATTGCTGGGTGCCATTGATGGACTGCTTCTACTGAAATGATGTTACCTGTTGGAGTCTGAACCTACTCCACAATGCTGGGTGCAACTGATGGAACTGCTTTTATTGAAATGATGTCACCTATTGGAGTCTGCACCTACTCCACAATGCTGGGTGCCATTGATGAACTGCTTCTACTGAAATGATGTCACCTGTTGGAGTCTGCACCTACTCCACAATGCTGGGTGCCATTGATGAACTGCTTCTACTGAGAAATGTGACTTGTTGCTGTGTGCACCTGTTCAACATTGCTAGGTGCCATTGATGAACTGCTTCTACTGAGAAATGTGACTTGTTGCTGTGTGCACCTGTTCAACATTGCTGTGTGCCATTGATGGACTGCTTCTACTGAAATGATGTCACCTGTTGGAGTCTGAACCTACTCCACAATGCTGGGTGCCATTGATGAACTGCTTCTACTGAAATGATGTCACCTGTTGGAGTGTGCACCTGTTCCACAATGCTGGGTGCCACTGATGGACTGATTCTACTGAGATGATGTCACCTGCTGCTGTTTGCACCTGTTCCACAATGCTGGGTGCCACTGATGGACTGATTCTACTGAGATGATGTCACCTGTTGCTGTTTGCACCTGTTCCACAATGCTGGGTGCCACTGATGGACTGCTTCTACTGAGATGATGTCACTTGTTGCTGTCAGCACCTATTCAACAGTGCTGGGTGCTACTGCTGGAACTGTGAACTACTTGTTGTGAATATTTGTATAAACTGATTTTTTGTGTATTACTGTTTGTGAAAAGTTATAAGACTCTTACCTGCTCATATTCGTCATTGCTGACGTTATCGATTGAATTGTTTAACCACATGATATTTCTGTAAACTATTATGTAAAGGCATATGTATGAAAGAATTTGTATTCCTTACTGTATTTTATATATTAGGCTATTGTAAGGTCAGTGCAAAGCCAAAATTTTATCTAGTTATATGATATTTACGTATTAATATTATCTTTTATTTTTGTCTGTATTTTTTTTGACGAATTTGGTGGTATTTTCACCACCAATGCTGGCAAAAATACCATCAAATTCTAGCCCGTGGAGGAAGGGCATATGAAAGGTGGCTACACTGAGCCACAGCGCCAAAAATCGCGCCAGAGAGAGTATTGTTCCGCCTCCACTGGCAGTGCTTTATGAGACGTAGTGGCAGGCAGTTCTTGCCGAGAGTTCTTGCCGAGAAGTTGTGCGGGACACTGCTTGTAGCAGAAGTCAGTGTGGGATGCGGTAGTGGACAGTGTTGTTCCATGTTTATGCAGTTATTGATGGGAGAGATAGCAGATGTTGATCCAATGGAGATATTGTAATGATCTGAGTGCTTTTCGTCAATATAAATTAAGGTAACTAACTACTGTTCTTTATTTTCTTATTATTGTGTGTCCTGAATAATGTGCCATTACAGGTTCAGTCAACAAAGCATCTGGCGTGTGTCCTTGTATTAGAGTGTAATTCTGATTTCTTGCGCAATTGTAGTATTTCTAATTTTCCTTTATCACGTCAGTATAATTGGTATTAAAAAATTCTTGTCTTGTTGAAGAAGAACCGTGCCAGATGTGCGTTGAGTCATACTACCACATACAGAACAGCTACACTTGTGCTTGTTGGTTTCGTAGGTTTTATAGTTGCTGGGGACTTAATTAATTAATGGTGTTAACGAAAATTTCATTTCATTCTTTGTTGTCATTCTATGCAGTCAGATAGCGTAACAATTAGTCGTCAGGGCCAGCCGTTTACGAGACTTGCGTAACCGGACATACAGCTACAAAAATTATTTGCATTACATTTTATTAAGCCCCCATGCACTTGTAGACCGTGAAACATGTGAAAGCAGAGGGGTCCAAGTCAGAGGCTAGAGTATTCTGATTTGTGAAATGTTTTCATTGTCTTCCCTGTGTGGTATCGTCCCTATGGAAGAAAAAAATTTATAAGCAGATACTATAATGGTGGGGACCATGTCCACCCCTACATGCAGTTTGTTCCTTCTCGGCATGATGACATCTACCACCAGGACAATCGAACGTATCACATAGCTCAATGTGTACGTGCGTGGTTCAGGGAGCACCAGGAATGGTTTAAAGTTCTCCACTGGCCACCAAATTCCCCGGATTTGAACCCAATCGAGAATGTGTGGGACATCTCGATCGGGCTCTTCGGTATCCTCAACCAAGAAACTGCGGGCAGCTGGCTAGGCCCTGGAATCAGCATGACACCACACCGCTGGCGGTACCTTCAAATAACCAAACTGACTGTCCTCTTGCACATCTGGCGATGAAGGGGTTGTTATTTTGGCTTTTACAGGAAGTCACATTAATGTGATTGGACAGCATATTATGATCGATAGCGTTGCTTAAGTCTTTTCCCACACTCTCTGCATGTGAGCTACATGGAAGCGATCGGCGGCTGTGTGGGCTGGTACTTACTTTCTTCTTTTATTTTTTGTAGTTCGTAATTTTATTAGCATGAACTTGTGCCAACTGCAGCATCACGTCACTGCAGTTTGATCACCTGTAGCTGTTTTCCTTTGATCTTCATTTAGTCTGTTATACCTCGAGTTAATACACTTCTTCAAATTTACAATGTGGGAGATGGATAGTGACTGTCTTCGTTTTCTGCAGCTGCGGAGGGAATGGCCCTTTTTCATAAACAGATAGCTGTAGTGATCGACGGAGTTGAGGGGCTTTCCATGAGCTGCAGCCACGTTTGGGTAGCTAAAGAAACGGCTGTGGCATTTTTTGTTCCATTGGAGTCGCCTACGAAAGGTGATACATCTGAAAGTTAATACATGCTCGACATGAACAGGTCCCCAACACCCATATGGCAGTGATGATGGGTTCGCGATTACCTGAGCGGCGGGTTGCAAATATGGGCACGTGTAGTAAGGCAGTCCTCGCGTGACCTAGCAACAGATATAAGACGTTTCCTACTGTTGAGGGCGTATATACACATCTGAACTAGCATGGGTTCCCTCTTCTGACGGTCCCCTGGTGTGATTATTGGGTTGGGTTGGGTTGTTTTGGGGAAGGAGACCGGACAGCGAGGTCATCGGTCTCATCGGATTAGGGATGGATGGGGAAGGAAGACGGCCGTGCCCTTTCAGAGGAACAATCCCGGCATTTGCCTGGAGTGATTTAGGGAAATCACGGAAAACCTAAATCAGGATGGCCGGACGAGGGATTGAACCGTCGTCCTCCCGAATGCGAGTCCAGTGTCTAACCACTGCGCCACCTCGCTCGGTGTTATTATTGGGTGTTACTGACATAGTAATGGGTGCGTCGTAGTCTAGTGGGGCCATGTGTCTGTGGTAGCTGAGTGGCGGCAGTAGTCATACAATTGTTTCCTCCTGATTCGGGGGGAAAGTAAACGAAAAGGTAACATAATTTGTTGATATCTTATAGAATTTTGCCCGAAATTACACGCTTATCCACCAACTCTGCCTCCCTACCAACCCCACCCCCTTCCCCCGCCCCTTTCTCCGTCCCAAACATCGGTGCTCTGTGCAGCAGGTTATTTCTCCTATATGGAAGAGACCTCTCTGTTTAACATCGTTGATCTGGTGGACCAACGAGTCAGAGCATGATTGCTGATGCTAGAAGTGTATACCAGAGTCACTCTGACGGATCTTTTTCTTCTTTCTTCTCGTTCCTGTGCATACGCCACTGCACATACACAGCTCGCTGACACCAACGTAAATTCAGCATTGAGTGAGACATAGTAGACGACGGACGTTCACAATTGTGAGGCACTGTTGTCTAATTAATTTGACAGAAATATCTTTTAAGGGTTACTGTGATCCTAGAGTACAGATTGTGTAACCATTTAGTCGCTGAATGTGAAGTTCGCCGCACGGGATTAGCCTAGCGGCCTCAGGCGCTGCAGTCATGGGCTGTGCGGCTGGTCCCGGCGGAGGTTCGAGTCCTCCCTCTGGCATGGGTGTGTGTGTGTTTGTCCTTAGGATAATTTAGGGACTGATGACCTTAGCAGTTAAGTCCCACAAGACTTCACACACATTTGAACATTTGTGAAGTTCACTTACGAGAAAATGGCGCGTACAAAAGAGATATTTTACTAACAGAAGACCCTATACAGGAAGCACTCTCGTGATGGAAGTGATTCTGAAGCTGATGATACTGCAGCGTTTATGAACAATGGCGAAGTGCATCAGACTGCCGACTGACGAAGAAAATCCAGTCGTCACAGTGAGAGTGGCTATTGCTGGAACACAGTTGTCCCTAATAGTTCAGGCCTACCATTTGCCGATAACATTCTAGTCCATATTCCAAAAATGTGGAAATAATGAATGAACGCATTTATGAATAACTGAGAATACCTCAACGTTTCGTGTAATATGTGCAGTTCATTAAATGAATATCATCAACATATAACTGAACTGCAAATAAAGTCTTTAGATCGGGATCAATTTCAGGTTTCTTCCCTGAAAAGTTTCAATGATTGTTTTTACTTAGTCTCGAATTTTAGATTTGTTAATAATAATACCGACTGAAAAAGTACATGAGAGAGGTAAAATAAAATGTGTTTAGTAAGTCAGAGCACAATTTCATTACAAAATATTATATTTTCAAGCATTTCACCTGCAAATCATTAAGGGTTACTGCGACCCTGGTCGTGCGACAATTTACAATATGTAAAATACTAGAGTTAAAGCTTTTTTCCCACTTCAGTAGACAAGTTGTTCTTCAGTTTGAAGTATGTAAGACAAAATGGGAGACTGGACTGCAACTGAGGGCGCCTATTGTCCCTGAACGTATGACGGCGGGGCGATGAGTCTCCAGCTCCAGTAGGGACGCCCTCTGCCAAACTCGGCGGCGTCCTGCAGAGACTCCGGCAGCCTCTGCAGCGCAGTTTCCGGCAGGAACGACACCGACAGCGCTACCAGCAGGTGCATCGCTGACAAGATGGCGAACGGCAGCCTACGGTCCACCGAGCCTCCCTGTAACAGATGGTACACGACATGAGACATAGGACGGTGGAGCATGGAAAATACAGAAATAAATAACGAAGAACAACATTTGGAGATGAAAATGAGATTATACGACACGCGATGTGTTATGACAAAAATTATCGTTTAGGTCGCTATTCACACCTGGCATTTTGAAACCACTTCACTGTACCATGTATCTGTCAACGCTACTGACACACGCAGAAAGAAATTTTCACCCTGCAGCGGTATGGGAGCTGCTGTAGAACTTCACGGCTGACTAGAACTCTGTGCCTGACCAAGACTCGAACCTGGCAGCCTCGCGTTTTGCGAGCGAGTGCTCTAACAACTGAGCCACCCAAGACGAGGCACTGGCGGAGGCTAACATGAGGGGTTGGATCGTGAGGCGTGTTCTGGTAGATGAGTTGGTGGAGCACTTGCCTACAAAACATAGGGGTCCCAGACTGGAATCCCAACGTGGCACAAACTGTTAATCTGCCAGGAAGTTTCTATATTAAAGTCTTCTTACTGGCTATTTCTATGTAGTTCGAGCTACACTCCTGAAAATTGAAATAAGAACACCGTGAATTCATTGTCCCAAGATGGGGAAACTTTATTGACACATTCCTGGGGTCAGATACATCACATGATCACACTGACAGAACCACAGGCACATAGACACAGGCAACAGAGCATGCACAATGTCGGCACTAGTACAGTGTATATCCACCTTTCGCAGCAATGCAGGCTGCTATTCTCCCATGGAGACGATCGTAGAGATGCTGGATGTAGTCCTGTGGAAAGGCTTGCCATGCCATTTTCACCTGGCGACACGTCTCCATTCGTCCCTCCATTCACGCCTGTCGCGACACCACTGGAGGTGGGCTGCACGACGTTGGGGCGTGAGCGGAAGACGGCCTAACGGTGTGCGGGACCGTAGCCCAGCTTCATGGAGACGGTTGCGAATGGTCCTCGCTGATACCCCAGGAGCAACAGTGTCCCTAATTTGCTGGGAAGTGGCGGTGCGGTCCCCTACGGCACTGCGTAGGATCCTACGGTCTTGGCGTGCATCCGTGCGTCGTTGCGGTCCGGTCCCAGGTCGACGGGCACGTGCACCTTCCGCCGACCACTGGCGACAACATCGATGTACTGTGGAGACCTCACGCCCCACGTGTTGAGCAATTCGGCGGTACGTCCACCCGGCCTCCCGCATGCCCACTATACGCCCTCGCTCAAAGTCCGTCAACTGCACATACGGTTCACGTCCACGCTGTCGCGGCATGCTACCAGTGTTAAAGACTGCGATGGAGCACCGTATGCCACGGCAAACTGGCTGACACTGACGGCGGCGGTGCACAAATGCTGCGCAGCTAGCGCCATTCGACGGCCAACATCGCGGTTCCTGGTGTGTCCGCTGTGCCGTGCGTGTGATCATTGCTTGTACAGCCCTCTCGCAGTGTCCGGAGCAAGTATGGTGGGTCTGACACACCGGTGTCAATGTGTTCTTTTTTCCATTTCCAGGAGTGTAGTTTCAGCACAGTCATAACCGGATGGATATCAATGTTCACGTGATTGAAAAATGGTATAGGTGTTAGAAAGTGAGAAGTGTTAGAAACACTAACGATTTCCAGTTTCACAGTAGACTAGTGTGGTGTCACCGCCAGACACCACACTTGCTAGGTGGTAGCTTAAATAGGCCGCGGTCCATTAGTACATGTCGGACCCGCGTGTCGCCACTGCCAGTACTTGCAGACCTAGCGCCACCACATGGCAGGTCTAGAAAGACGGACTAGCACTCGCCCCAGTTGTACGACGACTTTGCTAGCGACTACACTGACGAAGCCTTTCTCTCAGTTGCCGAGAGACAGTTAGAATAGCCTTCAGCTAAGTCCATGGCTACGACCTAGCAAGGCGCCATTAGCCTTACAGTGATTGTAATTAACCGTATCTGGATACGATGTACCACAAGGATGAATTAAAGTTAAGTATTCAAGGAGCTGCATACTTTTCTTATAGCATTAATTAAGTATCCTGTTCCAGAATTCACGCCAGCCGGCGTGTGTGTACGCGTGCCTTTCGGCTACCTCCGAGTGGCGTGGCTGTCTTGCTACGCCACAACAACTAGCACCACCAAATTTCTCTGCACTCTCCACACAACAAAGCAGCTTGTTACAAAACGGTATTTCATTCCTGAGGAAGTAGCATTAGCTGCATTTCCGCCAAATACATCAGCTCTGAACAATGAAAGCTTGTGTGCACGTGTAAGCTTAACATACAAAAAAAAGAGAGGAAACAGTAGACGGAGATATTATTTTCGTGGTTCAGACCAGACACCATACGATATATCCTTGATTGAGAGAGACAAGTTGCAGTGAAAAACGGATCAAAAAATTGATAACACTGATGATTCCCCTCCCTTAGATAAGTGTACCTACCACCTGTTCGAGGAAGGTAGCTACATTCTCTTCTCAGTGATATCAGTAAAATTCGAATTCCGTTTTTTTGTATGAAGGGAAAAAACTTCTACAAGTCATGTGCTGTACGATGATATTCAGCCTTGGAAATGATTACATCAGAAAGGCGATCAAAGTGCCCTGTTCAGTCACTGAAAAGCAAAGACAACTATTAGAAAGCTTTAAACAGAAAAACACTTTTTCGTTAAGTTTTTTAAAGGAGCATTCTAAAATACACTGCTATTCAGTAAAACAGCAACACCTTGGAGGACCCTTGCAACAAACATCAATCGATCAAGAAGTGTGCTAAATTCTTGGATATGCAAATGATTAGCATTTCAGTGCAAAATAGTGTATATGAGTAGCGCTATCTATATTCTGTATATAGAGAAAGATTACCCAACGGATTTCTTATTAAGACACAGCATGTGAATGGTTATTGTTTTCTAAGAAGATCGTTTTATGTGTTCATGTAAAGAGGTTTTCCATCTGCACCTGTCTATGTCTGACAGCAGCGGAACAACAATGTTTCTGCTCGCATTGGTCGGGGTCTTACAATTGTCACGCTAATATCTCATTTATGTGTTCAGCAGGACCATGCACAACGCTGTGCAGGATCTCAATAGCCCACGCGACTAGCGCCTGAGAGGACAGAAGTATTGTTCACTCAGAGGTGCAGCATCGTACTGCCACATCATATATCTTAAGTCAGGAACTTTGTTTGGAACTAGTCAGGTATCCACATGGACAGTGCAGTGACATCTGGAGTGCCACATATTCTCAGCACTGCGACCATTGTAGCAGCTTCCCTTGAAGCATCAGCACAGACGTGCCAGCAGAGATGCACTCAGTGATGACATTGGAAGCAGAAGCGGTTTAATGTCGTTTTCTCAGACAAGTCCCAGTTCTGTGAATAGCTTGATGGACACATCCATGTGTTGAGGTTCCAAGGAAAATGAACATTGCTAGACTGATTTCACCAATGTCGTGAGAGGTGTTATTTTGTGGACTGTCATGGCGTGCACAACTTGATCACCCCTGGTTAACTTAGCGGGTACTAAGGACAGCAGGGGCATATTTAGGTCGTATGTTAGGTTGGTGGGAGCGCCCTGTTATAGAGGTCTCCGTGGTATTATCTGTCAACAAGGTTCGACAGCAACCCTGTCCAGCACATTCTCCAGAATGAACTGGAAATTATCTGGTGGTGGGTTGGCGAGAGCCTCGCATGCCAACACACTCAAAGCGCTACCTCTTGTTTCAGTTCATATTTTCTGGGGGTTGTGAGCGATTACAAGTTTCCAGTAGCTTTGGAAATACGTGTAAACTTGGCTGGAAGTGCCTAGGTGCCCTAATTCTCATATACTGGATGGATATAACCTAGGTAATTTGCACGCCATGTGTTACGCTACCTCAGGTACACAGCTTCTAACAGTAATACTCCTCTTACTGCGTCGAACATTAACATAATGCTATGGCGTAAAGCCAAGCGCTGGCACGCCATTTGGAAACGAGAGAGCAGAGAGGGTTGTGAAGAAGACGTCAGCCAACAGCACGCTGACCGACCCCTCTCCAGGACAACAACGCTACAGCAGTGGCCTCTATGCAAAGAGAACATAAGCGCCACGCTGACAAGCCGTGGTCCACTTCTACAGCAGCATCAAGATTAGGCACTTCAACACCAGCGACTTAGGAATTGTACGGGGTGTTCAAAATGTCGCTCTGTCGTACCGTATGATTGTTAGCCGCGCGTACCGTATGATTGTTCGCCTGCCTGAGTTACTTCCCTTCTACTGGACTCTCCCTACATTCCACTGCTTCGCTTATCTCAGCCAGCGTCAGCAGTATCGTTGGTGTGTGTCGTTACGTGTTGACGTGAACGTTTAAGGTTTAAGTTTAGCTCGCGTTTCAGTGTCACTGCTTGCTGACGTTTTTGGTGATCGCATAATTTCACAGGGACTTTGGCCTCCACTACCGCCTGACCTAACACGATCTGACTTTTTATTCTGGGGTGCAGCGAAAGCAACTGTCTCTAAAAACCGTACGAAATCCATCGATGAACTGAAAACTGCAATATCCACTTTCTTTGCTTCTGTTACAGAAGAAATGTTACAGCTTGTGTTTGGAAACATCATTAGACGCATTGAATTGTGTATCCAGCGACGGGGGGGGGGGGGGGGGGGGGGGGGGAGAGCGACACTTTCATCATTTAATGTGAAAATTTCTAAGTAAAAATGAATATTCAATACATTAATAACTTGTATTTCACTGAGTTTTATTTCGGTATATTCACTGAGGCATACGGAACGCGCGGCTAACAATCATACGGCACTGCGGAGAGACTGTTTGAACACCCCGTATATACTGAACGACATTGTTTATTTTGTCTGTCGCCATTTTTTTGCGACACATCTGGTCAACACCAAGTTAAGTACTGTAATCATTTCATTTTGTAATGTTATTCATTAATACGATTTGCTTGAATTGTTGTCCAGCGAACCGAGAAAGCAGTTTTCATAGGCACCGCCATTTTTGACGAGTAAGCAGGATTTAGCACATAATATTGTACCCCATAACTAGCAGATTACAACAGCATTTTCTTTTAAATTCGGTCAGTAAGTATATGAAACATCTTAACTGGAGTAACAGAGCCCGTTACGTTAGTATTAAGTGCACCTGGCACCTTAACATGTGGACAGCGTCTAGTATTTCTGCGCCGGCCGGTGTGGCCGAGCGGTTCTAGGCGCTTCAGTCCGGAACCGCGCGACCGCTACGGTCGCATGTTCGGATCCTGCCTCGGGCATGGATGTGTGTGATGTCCTTAGGTTAGTTAGGTTTAAGTAATTCTAAGTTCTAGGGGACTGATGACCTTAGATATTAAGTCCCATAGTGCTCAGAGCCAATAGTCTTTCTGCTGTTTCACGCTGCCACAGGAACACCCAGAGCAGAAAATACCTTCTGCTTTTACTTATTTTCCCTTGCACAGTCCGTTTGGTTTCTAACTTTACCAGTTGAGTGATTACATTCGACTGTTGTGAATTTGTCCCCGCTATTACCAGAACTCTTACAGAGTGATGAAATTGTAGTCCCAACTTAACTTGTAGATGGGCAGTGCTGAAACAAGAGAGGATGATCAGTCACCTGGGGTGAACGTCTATTTTTACGTGGCTCAGATGAATGGTCACAGGGACCAACTCTCTCCGCCGCACACAGACTGGATGCTCTCAGGCAGAGGACCTGCAAGTTACTGCTTCACAGGGCTTCGTAAGGTAAGGACGCTTTCGATTAAGCTTTCCTCTGGTATCATGAACAAAGATATTTTGTTGTTTTCATTTAAGTTGGCGTTTCAGATAGATTATTCACTTACTTGCTTATTTGTTTATCTTGAGGATGTTAGGGAAATGTTTAAAGGTCCTTTATTATTCCTAACTTTCTTGCGTAAAATCACGTGTTGATTGTAGCTTCGAGTTGTCTGCTTTATGGTTCAAATGGCTCTAACCACTATGAGACTTAACATCTGAGGTCATCAGTCCCCTAGACTTAGAACTACTTAAACCTAACTAACCTAAGGACATCACACATACCCATGCCCAAGGAAGGATGCGAAACTGCGACCGTAGCAGACGCACGGTTCCGGACTGAAGCGCCTAGAACCGCTTGGCCAGAGCGGCCGGCTCCGCTTCATGTTATTAAGGAATCCATTAAACTTGTGCTCTCAGGAGTACAATGTTAAAGTATCATTGCAAGACCTCTCTTTCCTTCCCTTTTCTGTCATCGTTTCTCTGCCTCTTGCATAAACTGAATGATGGATTCTAATTGTGAACTTCCAGCAACGCCCCAGAACTAGACGCTTGCGACTAAACTGCTCTATGGCGCATTGCCTGCGAAATCGGACTGTTACTTTCCGTGACTTTTCAGTTTTAAACAACATGCTTTACCTGCCACCTCGGCATCGTTTTCACTTTCATTTCCTCAATGAACTGAACCCTCATCAGGGGAGTGTTCTGCATTTTACATTTGCGCCCTGTTTAGAGAGTGATTTAAATGAACTTCATCCACCCTCCTACCTCGTTGTGCATCAATGACTGTCTTGTGTTCCATTTTGGACGACAACGGTGTGCAGCCTTTCTCACACACACACGAGCTTCGCTTCTCGTAAACATTCAGATCAATTGCTGCTTCCGCAAGCT
Source organism: Schistocerca cancellata (assembly GCF_023864275.1). Lineage (NCBI taxonomy): Eukaryota > Metazoa > Arthropoda > Insecta > Orthoptera > Acrididae > Schistocerca > Schistocerca cancellata. The sequence continues at coordinate 856,634,964 of NC_064628.1, forward strand.
TCCGACTGAAATGCATCACGCGCCACAACTATAGTCAGTTCTTTTCTAAATAATGCAGATTTATGCCCAAGCCAATGAAATAAAATCCACTCTAAAATGTCTTACACATCCCTATAAACAAATATGCACCACATAAACTTGCACAATGCTATTACCAGCGGCGCAACATCGGACAAGAAGTGACGCAGAAGTTACAGACAAGACACAATTAAAAGCAAAATAGATGACACAGACAGTACATACACTGAAATAAAATGACTGCAGCATACTACAAATAGCTGAGATACAACGCAAAGCGTCAAACGCGAGTCTAAATGTTCTCAGTGCGCCATAGTCTAACTTTGAAGAAAAGGAAAACACGCACCTGTTACACAAGATTACTAATTTTGTACGATTGCATTCTGAATTGCTGGTGTAGCCATGTATCAGCAAAACAAAATAAAAACAGTGAATCCCTGCGGGAGTATGAATGAGAACAGTGGCGTTTTTAAGTTTACAAAAATAATGACAAGTTTTGCTACATCCTTATACAATTTACAAAAAATAAAATGACAGACATAAATCAGGAAAGGAGTGGTGCTTGATTGGCCAATCATTCATTGGGGTGGAAACTATACAAGTTCTCCCATGAACGCAATGAGGCTTCGTTTACATGAATCCACTCTGAGGCCAAATTCTATACAAATGGAGTCAACTACGACCAGGTATACCACGAACTACTGTTCACGGAAAGTAGGGAGCTGTGAATATCGTTTAACAACTGTTCGCCAGTACAGCGATACTTTACCCTTTCACCTTGATTCAGACGCCAACAGAAAACGGCGCGCTCTGGGCGAAGAACGGTGCGCGGCGGCAGCTGTAATGTTCTGACGCGTCCACCAAAATTTGCAAACTAGGCTGACTGGCGTTCTCATTATTTTAACGCGGAAAACTTCCCTATCAGAGCTCTGTAATCCAGGCAGACTGCAGTGTGAGATGCACCCGTTCGCTTCTCTGGCCAACCGATTTGACTCTCAGGCACGATGGCGCGTGCTGGAATTGTCAAACGTCAGATGACCGACTAAGGACAAATAAGGTCACCCTCGTGATACGAGATATGTCTGAGATGATACGCAGTTTCACTGTCGGTTCAGTTGGGAACTTCCACTGGCTCTTAGTCCACCACAAGTTGCAGAACACAAGTCTCTCCCACTAGGTAAAGACCTGAAGTTCTCCACCAGGGGCGGACCAGAAGACGAAGACACCCAAGAATCATAAATACCTTCCACCAAGCCTCGTACAGGAGATGAATTAGCTGGAAAAACTCGCCTCCACGTTGTACAAACAAATCTAACTGTCATCCACTCATTGAGTCTCCCCTATTGATTGTTCTGCTGTCCTTGTGGCCAATACAGACACAGTACCAGGGTTCCCACACTGGGAGAGGAAGCCTCTGCTTTGCATATCCTGTCTCAGAAAAAGAAGATTTCAGAATAGAGAGGCGTCGTTCTCACAGTAAGCATGGCCATGATTCGGTAGAAAAGGTCTACCTAAATGAGACCGCAGTCCCTCACTTACGAAGAGATCTAATCTTTCCAGGCGGACCATTTCCACCTTCTGAAATAAGACTGTTAAGATTTCCAGACAATCGCGCCTGTGTAACATATGTACAGAGTGGTCCAATGATGGCGACCGGGCCAAATATCTCACGAAATAAGCGTCAAACGAAAAAACTACAAAGAACGAAACTTGTCTAACTTGAAGGGAGAAACCAGATGGCGCTATGGTTGGCCCGCTAGATGGCGCTTCCACAGGTCAAAAGGATATCAACTGCGTTTTTTGAAATAGGAAACCCCATTTTTTATTACATATTCGTGTAGTACGTAAAGAAATATGAATGTTTTAGTTGGACCACTTTTTTGGCTTTGTGATAGATGGCGCTGTAATATTCACAAACATATGGCTCACAATTTTAGACGAACAGTTGGTAACAGGTAGGTTTCTTAAATTAAAATACACAACGTGGTACGTTTGAACATTTTATTTCGGTTGTTCCAATGTGATACATGTACCTTTGTGAACTTATCATTTCTGAGAACGCATGCTGTTACAGCGTGGCTATCTGTAAATACCACATTAATGCAATAAATGCCCAAAATGATGTCCGTCAACCTCAATGCATTTGGCAGTACGAGTAACGACATTCCTCTCAACAGCGAGGAGTTCGCCTTCCCTAATGTTCGCACATGCACTGACAATGCTCTGACGCAAGTTGTCAGGCGTTGTCGGTGGATCACGATAGCAAATATCCTTCAAGCTTCCCCACAGAAAGAAATCCGGGGACTTCACATCCGGTAAACGTGCGGGCATTGGTATGGTGTTTCGACGACCAATCCACCTGTCATGAAATATGATGTTCAATACCGCTTCAACCGCACGCGAGCTATGTGCCGGACATCCATCATGTTGGAAGTACATCGCCATTCTGTCATGCTGTGAAACATCTTGTAGTAACATCGGTAAACATTACGTAGGAAATCAGCATACACTGCACCATTTAGATTGCCATCGATAAAATGGGGGTCCATCATTCTTCCTCCCATAATGCCGCACCATACATTAACGCGCCAAGGTGGCTGATGTTCCACTTGTCGCAGCCATCGTGGATTTTCCGTTGCCCAATAGTGCATATTATGCCGGTTTACGTTACCGTTGTTGATGAATGATCCTTCATCGCTAAATAGAACGCGTGCAAAGAATCTGTCAACGTCCCGTCATTTCTATTGCGCCTAGTGGCAGAACTGTACACGACGTTCAAAGTCGTCGCCATGCAATTCCTGGTGCATAGAAGTATGGTACGGGTGCAATCGATGTTGATGTAGCATTCTCAACACAGACGTTTCTGAGATTCCCGATTCTCGCGCAATTTGTCTGCTACTGATGTGAGGATTAGCCGCGACAGCAGCTAAAACACGTACTTTGGCATCATCATTTGTTACAGGTCGTGGTTGACGTTTCATATGTAGCTGAACACTTCCTGTTTCCTTAAATAACGTAACTATCCGGTGATCGGTCCGGACACTTGGATGATGTCGTCCAGGATACCGAGCAGCACACATAGCACACGCCCGTTGTGCATTTTGATCACAACAGCCATACATCAACACGATATCGACCTTTTCCGCAATTGGTAAACGGTCCATTTTAACACGGGTAATGTATCACGAAGCAAATACCGACCGCACTGGCGGAATGTTATGTGATACCAGGGACTTATACGTTTGTGACTATTACAGCGCCATCTATCAAAAGGGAAAAAAGTGATCCAACTAAAACATTCATATTTCTTTACATACTACACGAACATGTATTAAAAATGGTGGTTCCTATTTAAGAAAAACGCAGTTGATATCCGTTTGACCTATGGAAGCGCCATCTAGTGGGCCAAGCATAGCGCCATCTGGTTTCCCCCTTCAAGCTAGACGAGTTTCGTTCTTTGTAGTTTTTTCGTTTGATGCTTATTTCGTGAGATATCTGGCCCGGTCACGATCAAGGTACCACCCTGTATAAATTATTTTTGTCGCTCTCTAAATGAACCTGGCGACTTCTTGGTGTCAGGAGAGTTACAGTCTTGCCTGCACTAAACATGTGCACCAGACGCTCGGATCGTATCGTCCCAGCTTCTAACCTGAGAATGCTTGTAGTTTTATAGCCGTCCCACCGTTTGTGCTAAACCTCAGATTACAACAGTCTCCCTTAAATGGCTTCCTCAACCGCTTTCCACCATTGGCTGCCTTCACGACGGAATGTTACCTGGCCCAGGTAAAACGTTTTGCAAGCTGGCGCTCTCCTCCTCTTACCCTAAGTGGGAACAATGTCGCGGGACACAACATTCGTGCCCCATAATCCATCTTTCTCCCTGTTCTGCATCGTCTCCACTACCGCTCCTCTAGTGCAAGTTCTCTACAGGCTACACATGCAGTTATAAGAACATTCTGCTCAAAATGTCCCCGTGTAAACAGTTCATAACCCACACATACCAAACGTAGTATTGGAAAAGATGGAGATGATGACCTAAAATATGACTGTTAATCTCACCGACAGAGTCATTTAAGTGAGAGAGTGGCTTGCCACGTTTCGTCATGAGCAAGTGGATTTGTGGTGTGTTGCTGTCTACTGTTATTCATGAGTAGTGTGTTCTACCTAGTGTGGTTTCACAGAGTTTGATGGAGCTGTCTTTGTGACAGAATGACTAAAGACTGGTCTTCAGTCGATCTTGTGGCCACCATTTAACGGTTATTGATCTGTGACCCAGCACAATTACAGAACTTGAAGTGCTGAGTGTAATGAATACTAGCATGGCTATGGAATATTTATTTGTTTCATGCATTTTGAATCAACTGGATTTAGCGTAAATTGTTGCCTCCCGTCAGTCATGTGACCTTCACTTAAACATTTTTGATCAATGTGATAGCTCAAATGACGGAAGTAAAACTTCTAATTATAACGAAAACTCACATGTTTGTGAAATTTCTGTTTTTTTCAGGGATATCGAATTTACCAGACTTCACCTAAAACCTGGCATTCAGCGAATCACGTGACCTTTGCCTGAATATTCTTCGTCTGTGGCATAGCTCAATACATAGAACTAAAATCCGCGAAAGTAAAGAATAATTATGTGCAGTTCGAATTTCTGGTTAATTCAGGGTCCCCTAATCTGCTAGAGGTAGCACGAATTTCGGCCCAATACTGGCTTAGCCGACCGAGATGGCCGAGCGGTTCTAGGCGCTACAGTCTGGAACCGCGCGACCGCTACGGTCGCAGGTTCGAATCCTGCCTCGGGCATGGATGTGTGTGATGTCCTTAGGTTAGTTAGGTTTACGTAGTTCTAAGTTCTAGGAGACTGATGACCTCAGAAGTTAAGTCCCGTAGTGCTCAGAGCCATTTGAACCAATGATTATTGCGAGTACAACAGCTACATATATATTTGGGAAATTTCTTTTAGATACCGACTTCTACATTTTTCTAAACGGTCGCAGACACGTTTCATCTCACCAGAAACATGCTCCCCTCCCCCAACTCTTCCACTCACACTCCGAGTCCCAGTAAGCAAGTGCGTGGCAGAAGTGATGTTGTTGGGATCACGCATGTTTCAGTACATGAGTTAGTGACGATTCTCAATTGCCGTTTCCTTTATGCCTTTGCCATCCTAAAACATCGTATTGTGTTTGACAATAATGAGATATCGGGAATACGTTAGTCTACGGGGCATTTTTGAGTGATTAACACTGCAGGATCACAGGTTAACGCATGCGCGAGGCAGCTCATTCAAACGTGAAATGCTGATGCATTAATGACCGGTGTAACCGCCAGAATGTTGTATGCAAAAGACATGCATTATGTTTTACAGGTGACAGATTTCAGTCTGTGGGCAGTCTATGCCTGTGGCACTTGTTCTGTGTCGCATAACTCCTTCTTCGTGTTTCTATTTTTTTCTTTCAGTGTATTTCATAAACTACGGATCATTAATGGGTATTAGTAGAACACTGTTCTTTCGTTGTGTGAATATATGGTGGAATTCCTGTCATGTTTTGTGGTTGAAGCAGCTCATTTAGTGCTTAATAGATCTGCCGGTTATTTATCGCATTATAGTAATCTATGATCTGTCTCACAAATCTATATTACACTACTGGCCATTAAAATTGCTACACCAAGCAGAAATGCAAATGATAAACGGGTATTCATTGGACAAATATATTATACTAGAACTGACATGTGATTACATTTTCACGCAATTTGGGTGCATAGATCCTGAGAAATCAGTACCCAGAACAACCACCTCTGGCCGTAATAACGGCCTTGATACGCTTGGGCATTGAGTCAAACAGAGCTTGGATGGCGTGTGCAGGTACAGCTGTCAATGCAGCTTCACCATAGTTCATCAAGAGTAGTGACTGGCCTAATGTGATGAGACAGTTGCTCGGCCACCATTGACCAGACGTTTTCAGATGGTGAGAGATCTGGAGTATGTGCTGGCCAGGGAAGCAGTCGAACATTTTCTGTATCCAGAAAGGCCCGTACAGGACCTGCAACATGCAGTCGTGCATTATTCTGCTGAAATGTTGGGTTTCGCAGGGATCGAATGAAGGGTAGAGCCACGACTCGTAACACATCTGAAATGTAACGTGCACTGTTCAAAGTGCCGTCAATGCGAACAAGAGGTGACCGAGACGTGTAACCAATGGCACCCCATGCCATACGCCGGGTGATACGCCAATATGGCGATGACAAATACACGCTTCCAAAGTGCGTTCACCGCGATGTCGCCAAACACGGATGCGACCATCATGATGCTGTAAACAGAACCTGGATTCATCCGAAAAAATGACGTTTTGCCATTCGTGCACCCAGGTTCGTCGTTGAGTACACCATCGCAGGCGCTCCTGTCTCTGATGCATCGTCAATGGTAACCGCAGCCATGGTCTCCGAGCTGATAGTCCATGGAGCTGCAAACGTCATCGAACTGTTCGTGCAGATGGTTGTTGTCTTGCAAACGTCCCCATCTGTTGCCTCAGGGATCGAGACGTGGCTGCACGATCCGTTACAGTCATGCGGATAAGATGCCTGTCATCTCGACTGCTAGTGATTCGAGGCCGTTGGGATCCAGCTCGGCGTTCCGTATTTCCCTCCTGAACCCATCGGTCATTGGATCTCGACCAACGCGAGCATCAATGTCGCGATACGATAAACCGCAATCGCGATAGCCTACAATCCGACCTTTAATAAAGGCGGAAACGTGATGGTACGCATTTCTCCTCCTTACATGAGGCATCAATAACAACGTTTCACCAGGCAACACTAGTCAACTGCTGTTTGTGTATGAGAAAGCGATTGGAAACTTTACTCATGTCAGCGCTTTGAAGGTGTCGCTACCGGCGCCAACCTTGTGTGAATGCTCTGAAAAGCTAATCGTTTGCATATCACAGCATCTTGTTCCTGTCGGTTAAATTTCGCGTCTGTAGCACGTCATCTTCGTGGTGTAGCAATTTTAATGGCCAGTAGTGTATTAACCCGCCTAGTCCAACGTCACAGATAACTAACGCTCATCACCGTTACAGCGTGAATTTAAAGCAAACCTGATTTGCATCCTCGTAGCGGCACTATTAGCGCCACTATTCTGAAACTAGTGCGAAATATGAATTGACATCATCTACAGATGCAGAAACAGGACCCAAAGTTCATCTGTGTCTCATAACTCCTTGGTGTTGCGATTTTTTTTCTGTCAGTGCATTTCGTAAACTACAGTTCATTAACGGGTATTAGTAGAACACTGTTCTTTCGTTGTGTAAATATATAGTGGAATTCCTGTCCCGTTTTGTGGTCAAAGAAGCTCATTTAGTGCTTAATAGATCTGCCGGTTATTTATCGCATTATAGTAATCTATAATCCGTCTCCCAAATCGATATTATTTGACACCTAAAGTAAAAATAAAAGACTGAAATTTAGATGTATCATGAGTTAAGGAAAGAGTGGGTTTGTAACGAGAAATTTAACAATCAAATATTGCATTGCGTTGCTCATGACGTCAGCTTGTATACTCCGACATACCTAACACACATACAGAACGCATTAACGCTAGTTATCCGAAGCATATACAACGAAGAAAATATCTTCTTACTTGTTGGACCAATTCTTCTGTGCGAAGGTAGCTTACACGATGGGCAATCAAAGCTGGGAATATGATGTGCACGAACGAAATTCGATTGACCCCATGTGGTGCTAACTCACGACATAAGACAACGACAATTAAAAGTTTTCACTCAATCACCTTTCATGTGGCGACGGCGCCAGGATAGTTCTTACTTTGAAAGCTTCCGGTTAACGGTTGAGTGGTAGGATTTGTAGCAGCAATTTACCCTTCAGTTTCAGAAATCGTACATTACTGTTTGTTCGGTATAGCCTAACAGATTTACTTCGATGTTTGAGAAATGTACTGGTAGATGCTGTTTTTGTACTTTTGGGGTTTTTGTTTGCTTTTGTTTCTGTGCCTAGATGGAACACATATAATATGTAGTGGAAATGAGCATTTGGGGTCATTGGCCGCATTGGTGCAGGTCTTGTTACATTCGACGCCACATTGGACGACCTGCGCTCCGGATGGGGATGAAATGATGATGAAGAAAACACAACACCGAGTCTCTGAGCGGAGAAAATCCCCGACCTCGCCGGGAATCGAACCCGGGCCCGTAGGACGGCAATCCGTCACCCTGAACACTTTTTTTTCTTTTAAGAGTGTTCAGTTATGAGTAGGTGGAGACAAGGCGGGCAGGGGTCGGAACCCGAGACCTGGCCGCGATGTCTCCCCCTTCCCGTCTCTGAACCACTCCCTCAAAGTAGCTTTTTGATTTACTTTTGTTTTATTTTATTATTTTTATTATTTTTTTTTTTTTACCAGGAACAGGGTAAATGAACAAAAGATCTTTATTGGTACAAACTTATATACAACAGAAATGCCATCCTTCCGGCGAAAATAACACAAGACGTTATACTCGTACAAGAAGAGCAATTTTTTTTAATGTACAAGGTGTAGGAAAAAAAAAGAATAACAACACTGATGTAAGATAAGAGGTGTGAAGCAATATACAGTGGAGTGAGAAGAAAACCAGTGTTTTCTGGTATAGTGCATAAAAGAAAGGAGGCGCGTGTCCATGCGCCTACTCCACTGTGGGTTACAATATAGAAAGTAGCGCGGGGGGTCTCAGATGTCAGCAGGGGGGGCGGGAGTGCTGTCGGCGTGTGGCACCATCCAACTGAGCGGGGGTGAAGTAAAGATCGCATGTAGGTAATTGGCGAAGAACGGGCGGTAGCGCGGTCGGTGTTCGACTTCACTGTGGGTGGTTCGTAAGTACTGCCAGAAATTAAGGCGTGATTTGTCGCCATCATTATACATGTAGGTGATCGTCGATCCCTTGACCCATACAATCGCATGATTTTTGGTAGCGGGGAAATAAGTATTCTCAGGATGGATAGAAGTCCACAGGTCAATCGAGTCCGGCGGAACGCGGAGGTAGCAAGCAACGAACTGTCGGGCAAGTTTCCAGACGTCACTGGTGGCAGCACAAGTCAGTTGATGGACATCGTCATCCACGAGGCGGCAAATGGAACAAAGTGGAGAGTCCTTTAGTCCGATGGCGTGAAGACGATGATTTGTGGCGAATTTTTCATTTGCGACTTGGTACAATGTTGCCCAGACGTTGGAGGGAAGAAAAGGCTGGTGGATGTGAAGCCAAACCGTGGGCCACCGCGTGGACGGACGTCTCGGTTCGATATTGTTGCTGGATATGGAACGAAGGAGTGGGGTGTAAATATCTTTAGGTCGAGGAGAACGCGTGGTCGGTAAGTGTGTGTGAGCATAACTGAAGTCGACGATGAAATCAGAAATGTGCGTCAGATGGTGCTTGATGTGTCCGACTGGTACGGGTGGTGTTATGGTAGGGGGCACAAGAATTTCCAGCAATCTGCGCGTAAGGGAGGTGCCCCCGTGGCACTGCTTGTGCATGGTGGACATGTACAAGGACGCCGCGCGGAGTCGCACATTGACAAGGCCATGGCCCCCCGCTCGCGGGGGAAGGGTGAGCGTGTCATAGCGGACCTTAAAGAGCGTACCAGCCGTAAGGAAGTATCCGAAGGCAGCCTGGAGGCTGCGTCCAATAGTTGATGGCAGCGGGAGGACCTGTGCAATGTGGACCATTCTGGACGCCACATGTTGATTGAGGTATTAGACACGTTGTAAAGAATCGAGTCGTCGGAGAAGATATTGTCGCACCGTCGTGCGGATAGTTAGGAGTGCACGCCGAAAATTGATGGCAGCGGAGCGGCGCTCGTTGGAGGTGAAAATGATACCAAGGTATCGTAGTTTTTGTACACACGGGAGAGGTGCTAAGTCGTCGTGTGAGAGGCCGTGTCCAATGGGCATCGCCGCGGATTTAGCCACATTCATGTTACTGCCCGCTGCAGTGCCGTACATGTGTTTCACTCCGTCAGCGGATCAAGAGGAGGAGGTCGTCCGCATACGCACGACATCAAAAACTGTGCTGTCGCAAAGTGAGACCAGAAAGGTGGCTCGTCAGACTCCCGATGAGTGGCTCCAGGCTTATGGCATAGAGTAGGGTCGAAAGTGGGAAGCCTTGCCGTACGGACGCCGGATCGCCACTGGTCCCGCCACACGGCCGTTAACCTGAATCAGCGATTCGGCGGTGCCGTACAGGCGCCGGATCACGTCGATAAAGGCTGGTGGAAAACCCATGCGGTTCATCACTGAGAACAGAAAAAGGTGCCGCACTTTGTCGAATGCGCTGTCAAAATCAATGGCAACCACTACGGCGCGGAGTCTGTACGCCGCTGCCAGTGCAATTAAATCGCGACATTCTCCTGTGGCCGTTTGTATATTAACTGAGCCGCCCGGAGTTGTCTGTTCCGGGGATAGAATGCTAGGCAGGACCTTGCGGCATCGCATTGCCAGTAGGCGTGTCAAAATTTTACAGTCTGCGTTAACCAGAGTCAGGGGATGGTAATGTGCTGTCGTCACACCTGGTGTCGGTTTGTGGATGGGTATTGTAATTCCCGTGACAAAGGACGGCGTTACGGCGTTCCCCATCGTCAGCAGTTTATGAAACATCGTTGTCCACCGTGACGCCATTAGTGTGAAGAAAGTGCGATAAAATTCTATCGGCAATCCGTCGACACCAGGTGACTTATTCAGAGCACCTTTTTTGATTGCATCGTGGATTTCTTCACGCGTGATAGGCTCCAGCAGCTCGACCGCTTCGTCGTTGGTGAGGGCGCGAGTTACGTGTGGTAACACAGACTCCTCAGAGTGGTTGTTGGTAGTCTCCTCCTGGTACATTGTGCTGTAGTGGTCGACAAAGCACTGACGATTTCGGCCTGGCAAGTGACGTGCTGGCCGCGACATGTGGTGATCTCGGTGATGAGTTGTTGTCGTCGATGTTTCCTATCGGAGGCGATATGATGCATGGTCGGATGTTCTTGTTCCGCCGAATCTTGACATAGGGTTCGCGCTATAGCCCCCTGCAGTCTACGGCGTTTCAAAGTTACAATTTGCGCCTTAATCCTGCTGCGTTCCCTCTGGGTGTCGGGGGTGGGCGGTTGGGCGTCCAGGTCGCGGATAACGGCGTAGAAATAGTCGGTAGTGTGCCGGCGCCACATAGCAACTTCCTCTCCATACTGAATCAAAGTACGTCGAATGGCAGGTTTGGCACATTCCAGCCACCAGGTCAAAGTCGTGCAGTATTTAGGTAAGCGACGTTCACAGGTGGCCCATGTCTCGGTAAGACGTTGAAGACATTCGGGATCATGAAGATGGGAGGTGTTAAGCTTCCACGGTGCACGACCACGCCAGACCTCTTGGTTGGGGAAAAGAATGTTGCAGATGTAGGCACGGTGGTCCTAAAAGGCCAGGGGACAAAGTTGTGCACCTTGGACTGCAGGTGTGAGTTCCCGAGAGACGTAAATTCTATCAAGGCGGCTCGCGGAGTGACTCGTCTGGTAAGTATGTCCAGGCGCGTCGCCGTGCCGAACTTCCCAAGTGTCGCAGAGCAACAGATCTCGGACGACAAGACGCAGTTCTTGACAGGTGTTGTAGTGGGGCACTTGATCTTTAAGGTGCAATACTCAATTAAAATCACCCCCAAGCAAGTAATGGTCGCAGCGTCCGAGAAACAAAGGAGCGATTTCTTCTGAATAGAAGAGTGCCCTGTCGCGTCTGCGGGTGGAGCCTGACGGAGCGTAAATGTTGATGATACGCGTCCCCATGACGGTGACGGCCATGCCTTTGGCAGATGGAAGGTATGTGATATCGGCCACTGGAATGCCTTCTCTGGCGTAGATGGCTACGCCGCGTCCCAGGTGGTCACCAGGAGAAGGGTAAGTGTTATATCCCGCGACATCTGGAAGTGTGGCCAAGTGCACTTCCTGTAGTAGTGCGATATCGACGTCCGACGCCCATATCATCTCTCGCAGCTGTTGAAGTTTCACGGGTGAGCTAATGATGTTAGTGTTGATCGTCGCTATTCGGGAGGTTTGGAGCCGTACCCCGCCATGGAGGGGAACTCCACCGGCGGAGGATGAAGATGGGCGAGGCAACGGCGAGTCGTGCCATACGCCACCTGACGGCGTTATCAGCGGCGTAACGATGCTTCCGTGTGGGGTAACTCTGTCCCCAGCGTGTGGTCCGGGTCCTCATCGACGTCCTCACTCCACACCATTGAAGGCGCTGTCGTTGTGATGGTCGTACGTTCCACTTCGGTCGTAGGACGTCTCGGCGGCAGTCGCAGCGGTGGAGTCCATTGGTTCAGGAACACCTGACCGAGCCAGCAGAGTAGGCATCGACACAGCCACAGTCGGCGTCATGTTGTCGTCATTCGTATCGTCGTGTAGATTCTCCGAGGCCTCGTCGGGTCGGACGGCCTCTGGAGCATCAGGGGAAGGTGATCCGTCTCGTTCCGAGACCGTACGGCGTCTCCTCTTGCGCCTCTTAGGTGAACGTTGTTTGCGGGTTCGTCCCTCCGTCTCAGAAGACGGAAGGGAGTCGCGTCGCTCTGAGAGGAAGGCCGTCGCGGGAACGTCAAATGAAGGGGCGTCCATATGTTCAGGCGGCTGGGTGTTGGAAGTCGTCGCTGTTGGTAGTGGCGCTGGACTAGCGTCAGGCTTTGAGCGCGACGTGTCGGCCCCGGCGGTATCCGTAGCTGCTGGAAGGGTCACTGGTACGTGGTCCGATGGGCGGCGGCCGGTGGGAGGAGAAGAGAGCGCCGATGCGTAGGTGATCGGTAAAACCGTCGTCGGAGCCGGAGGTGCCACGGTAGCGGCTAGCAATTGGGTGATTCGTCGCTGAAGACACTCAGATCTGAGGTGGCCTTCTATGCCGCACCCGGAACAGGTCTTGGGTTGGCCGTCGTATATGACAACCGCGCGGCACCCGCTAATTTGCAGGTAAGATGGCACGTGGCGGTGGAGGTCGATGGTGATCTGCCGTACACCGTTAAGAACGGGGTACGTTTGGAATTGCGCCCAGCGTTCGGCAGTGTCGCCATGTACAGTGCCATAGGGGTGGAAAGCCGCGATAACGTCTTCCACCGGAAGCTCGAACGGGAGTTGGAAAACTCGTATGGTGCGCATTCCTAAGCCGGCATGGTCGACAGTGACCGCTCCGACACTGCCGTCGGCGTGGCAAAAGCGTAATCCATGGTTGGTGTCACGAAGTATTCTTTCACATACCGCGTCATTGATGACTTTGACGTACACCGTACTGCTTAATATGGACAAATGGATGCCCAAGATGTCGGATGCTTGGATCTTAGCAACGTCGTGCAGGAAGCTTTCCATTTCCAAGGCCTTCGGTCATGTGTATTCGTTGCAGAAGTTGAATCGTAATGTTGATTTTCGAAAACGGTTGGCCATAGTTCTAGTGCACGTAAGCGACACGTAAGTGAAGGCCGCTGAAATGTAAACAACAGCGATCGCGCGCTCTCCGCAGGCGGAAACAAAACGTCCGCACTGCAAGGCGGCGAAAGCCGGACTGCCACTCAGCTATCGGGGCGGACATAATATGTGACAATCAACGTGCGTGTTAAATAGATAGAAGGTTTTTGTATTTTCTGAATGTAGTAAAAACGAGAAGTGTTTTCTCTTAAAGTGAAGTCTGTGCAGTTAATCGCGCAGTACAGCTTTCTCAAAGATGGTAGGAACGACTGTGACATCTTGTGATGACTGTCGAATAACTGTGTCTGTGTACCGATAGTGACTCAGACCATTGGCAGCCCTTTGCTACAAGTGACAGCTAATAAGTGCACTCACTCCTGAGGTTCAAACAAAACCAAGTACAAATAAATCAGCGCTGCCGTGAGGCTCTCCTGCACCTGCAGTGAACGAGTGGTGGTTACATCTCAAGTTACCACCTTGCTTGTAACCCTTCAGTAAGATCATGAAGGAATTAAGGAATCAGGTAAGTTATGCCAGGTTTATCACTCGTAGCATCATAGACCTCGGATGTCTACTTAAAGACTTCCAAAATATCATAAATGAGCTACATCACAGATCCATAGAATTAGCTCCCGTATTAGTTTTGAAATATAAGTTATTTGCCAACAGAAGTTGGGGATTGGTCAGTTATCTACCTGGTGAAGAGAGACGGCGAAAGGTCGTTGTTCAACTTGCGAGTGAACCTGTTCTCAAAGAGTCAGAGAAGGGAAGATTAAGAAATAAAGGTTCGGTTTCGAAAAAGGAACTAAGAGTCAGACAAAAGGTTTCATTGAGAATAACCTGACTGTCATAGACGCAGAAATTTGTATCTCATAAGTTTTCCATCAAAGAAGGTTGTATACGTGGAAGAGGCCTGGAGACACTAGAAGGTTTCAGATAGATTATGTACTAGTAATACCGAGTTTTAGGAACTTGATTCTAAATTGTAAGACATTTCCTGGGGCAGATGTAGACTCTGGCCACAATTTATTGAATAAACTGTGGATTAAAACTGAAGAAACTGCCAAAAGATAGGAATTGAAGGAGATGGGTCCTGGATAAGGTGAAAGAACCAGAAGTTGTAGGGAGACCATTAGGGAACGGTTGACAAGAATGGGGGAAAGAAACGCAGTAGAAGACGAATGGGTAGCTTTGAGAGATGTAGTGAAGGCAGCAGAGAATCAAGTAGGTAAAAATCTGAAGGCTAGTAAAACTTCTTGGGCAACAGAAGAGATAATGAACTTAATTGATGAAGAAGAAAATATAAAAATGCGGTAATGAAGCAGGCGAAAAGAAATACAAACGTCTCAAAAATGGGATCGACAGGAACTGTAAAATGGCTAAGTATGGATGGGTAGAGGACAAATGTAAGGATTAAGAGGCATATATCACTAGGGGTAAGATAGATACTGCCTACAGGAAAATTAAAGAGATCTTTGTAGAAAAGAGAACCGCATATGTGAATATCAAGAGTTCAGATGGTAAGCCAGTCCTAAGCAAAGAAGGGAAAGCAGAAAGGTGGAAGGAGTATATAGAGGGTCTATTCAGGGTCGATGTACTTGAGGGCAATATTATGGAAATGGAAGAGGACGTATATGAATATGAAATGGGAGATATGATACTGCGAGAAGAAATTGACAGAGTTGCGGAAGAGCTGAGTCGAAACAAGGTCCCAGGAGTAGACAACATCCCATTAGAACTACTGACAACCTTGGGAGAGCCAGGCCTGACATATCTCTACCATCTGGTGAGCAAGGTGTATGAGAAAGGTGAAATATCCTCAGACTTCAACAAAACTACAATAAATGCAAACCCAAAGAAAGCAGGTGTCAACAGGTGGGAAAATTACCGAACTATCACCTTAATAAGTCACGGATGCAAAATACTAACACGAATTCTTTACAAACGAATGGAAAAACTGGTAGAAGCCGACCTTGGGGAAGATCAGTTTCGATTCCGTAGAAATGTTGAAACACGCGAGGCAATAATAACCCTATCACTTATCTTACAAGGTGGATTAGGGAAAGGCAAACCTACGTTTCTGACATTTGTAGAGTTAGAAAAAGCTTTTTACAATGTTGAATGGAATACTCTCTTTCAAATTCTAAAGGTGACGGGGATAAAATACAGGGAGCGAAAGGGTATTTACAATTTGTACAGAAACCAGATGACAGTTGAGGGGCATGAAAGAGAAGAGGTGTTTGAGGAGGAAGTGAGACGGGGTTGTATCCTATCCCTGATGTTATTCAATCTGTATATTGAGCAAGCAGTGAAGGAAATGAAAGAATTAACATCCATGCAGGAGAAATGAGAACTTTGAGGTTTTCTGACGACAGAGAAAGCAAAGGAGCAACTGAACAGAGTGGACAGTGTCTTGGAAGGAGGATACAAGATGAGAATCAACAAAAGCAAAACGAAGATAATGAAATGTAGTTGAATTAAATCCGAGGCTACTGAGGAAATTAGATTATTAAAAGAGACACTTAAAGCAGTAAATGAGTTTTGCTATTTGGGGAGCAAAGTAACTTATGATAGTTGAAGTAGAGAGGATATAAAATGTAGAATGTCTGTGGCAATGAAAGCGTGTCTGAAGAATAGAAATTTGTTATCATCGAGTATAGATTTAAGTGACAGGAAGTCTTTTGTGAAAGTATTTGTATGTCGAGTAGCTCCGTATGGAAGTGAAACATGGACGATAAACAGTGTAGAAAAGAGGAGAATAGAAGCTTTCGAAATGTGGTGCTGCAGCAGAATGCTGAACATTAGATAGGTAGATCACGTAACTAATGAGGAGGTACTGAACAGAATTGGGGATAAGAGAAATTTGTGGCACAGCTTAACTGGTAGGACATGTTCTGAGGCATCAAGCGATCACCAATTTAGAACTGCAGGGAAGCGTGGAACATAAAAATCGTAGAGGGAGGCCAAGAAATGAATACACTAAGCAGATTCAGAAAGATGTAGGTTCCAGTAGTTATTCGGAGATGAAGAGGTTTGCACAGTATAGAGTAGCATGGAGAGCTGCATCAAACTAGGCTTCGGACTGAAGTCTACAGCAGACGTTTTTCAGAATCTATATGCAGGATAGTGCATCAGACTCCTGTGTAGTTAGAAAGTCTACAGTTCAAACGTTCCAAGGGAGTGCACCATGTGTCAAATGTAAAAGTTTCCATGGCATAAACGAAAGTTGATTATAGGATATAGAGTTTATTCATCATAAATCTGTATCGTGTGTATGTTTGCTTGTGTGCTTAACTATCCTTATGTCAAGATAATAGCCTATCGGGTTCTCCCTAGCATTATACCTGAGCATGTGTGTCACCATTGGCTAAATATTTCCTGGTTAAATTGTAGTGGGCCTGGATCTCACGATTTTAAAATAATATGGAGTACAATCCGGACGTAATCTCTTACAAAGACAACAAGTATGGTCGAATTTAAGTATTGTGTTTTGGAAGACTGCTAGATGACATGAACGCCTTTTTATGCAGCATCGTGTCTCTCAGAAAATCTCAGATTTCGTAGTCACTCAACGTTTTGACATCAATGAATCAGAGGAAATAAGAAATATTATATGTCAACTTATAGAAATGTGTGGCTGTAATGAGATGAATGTTGGATACAAGGAAGTGCCTTGTTAATGTTAATGTAGGAAGCGAGACTGTATGGAAGATATATTTGTCAGCCACTAAGGAAAGCATCTCTACTTTTACGCTATGCATACTCTGAGGGAGACGCAGCCTGAAAGAAGGATTAAAGTGCAACTAATTTGTACACTGTGAAATGTCAAAATAAGATTTTGTTGTTGCTGAAGATTAATAGTGTACTGTTATCTTTTTACGCTTTTCTGTGATGGGATCCTCAATACTCGATGACAACCGAGATATATTATTGAGGAGTGTAATGTGAATAACGATGGCAATTCTGACTGGGAGAAAGAATTTTCGTAAAAATGATGTCCAAATGAGAATAACCCTCGTACTAATGAGAGACCAACTAAAGAAAAAGTTCATGATATAGATCGACTACAGCCCTCGTGTGAGGTAATCAGTGCCATCTGTGAAATTAGGCAGACAAGGAGAAGAGGCAGGGAAGACTGTTAAGAGTGGATTAAATAATATCTACATGAGAGGCCATGTCCTTGTATGGTTGTGCTGTGCGCGTGTGTTACTGTTTACTTTATAGGTGTTTTTCCAGCTATAGGTTTTCTGTGAAGAAAAGTGGGATTCTTGCTCATTGGCCAATGAAGATTAAAAAAATGTATTGAAGATGTGTGTACAGTTACTAGTCCCTACGAAACAGCAATAGTAACAGAGAAGGGGAAATCTGAAAATAGCAGATTGTCCACAACAACCGGTGTTTGTGATAAAGTAGCCTGACATAGACTAACCAGCTGCAAGTTGTCCTGGCACAGAAGTTTTCCTGTGGATCTGTGGTCTGTGTGAATGCTGACAGTAGTGAGAAGGGGGATGCACATATCTGCTATAGTGATGTAGTTTGAAGAAAATATACTTGGAGTAATTATGTAGTTTGAAGGAAATGGTAGTAGCAGGAACTAGTCCCTTCTGCTTCACCTCACACTTCATCCCAGTTACTTATAGATAGGACATTTTATTGTGTTGTGTAATATACCTTCTTGTCAATAGTGCCAAGAGTACCTCACTGTCATAATCATCACATTTTTTGAAAATTATTTTTAAAATGAAGATAATGCATTTAATGCTTTACAACTGTTTGTCAATTATTATATTTTGGTCCCAGAGGGGATGAATCTATGCAATCCTGTCTACATTTTGAATTTCTGTTATTAAAGCTAGTTTTCTTACAGCTACTTGTGCCAGTCCATTGTGAATTCTTTTCATGTTTACTAGGAGAAATGGCTGGGTGTTATGATGTACTTATATATGTTCTTAGTAACCTGTGTGCACAGATTAGATTAGATCAGATTAGATTAGATGTACTTTTCGTTCGAATTGACCTATGGTGAGGAGAAATTTGGAAATTTGTGGTAAGGTCATATGGTACAAAACTGCTGAGGTCGTCGGTCACTAAGCCTACACACTGCTTAATCTAACTTAAACTAACTTACGCTATAGACAACACACACACCCATGCCAGAGGGAGGACTCGAACCTCCGACGGGGGGAGCAGCACGAACCGTGACAAGGCGCCCAAGACCACGCGGCTACCCTGCGCGGCATAGTGAGGACATCCTCAAGGTCGTCGACCATCTCAGAAAGCAAGCATACACAGTAAATATTTACAAAATACGCCCAAAAATGGTAATGTACGTTCCACATACTCGAAATGAAATTCCGTTCTTGATGTGGAGTCGGTTAGAAAACATATCTTAAGCCTATTTTCGTTTAAAATGTTCAACACTCTTAGGTGCTTATGATAATTCTTGAGAATTTGTAGCCACTCATCATCAAATAAAAAATAAATAAAAAACATTTTACAGCACTTGTTTACAATGATCGCATCACACCACAAAATTGGGACCGATGTCAGATTGTGTGATAATATTAATAACATACATGCTCAATAGGTTCTGCTAAGAAATTCATCAATGGATAAGAAGAAGTTCGCTACCATTAAATCCTTTAGACTCTTCTCAAAATGAACTTCGTTATTAGTGATTTATGGTTGCTGGCATGTTATTGAAAATGTATACTGCGGAATGGTGGTCACCTTTCCGAACCAAGTAGATGACTTTAAATCATTGTGAAAGTTATTCTTATTTATAGTGTTGATTCCATGAGCAGAGCTGCTGATTTGGAAAAAAAAGATCTATTTTAATGACGAATTTCCTTAAGGAATAAATATTTGGGGAAGCCTTAAATAGCCCTCTGCAGCTCATTCTTGAGTTCACACCACAAATAATTCATATTCCAAGTTTTTGGGCTCGGAAATCTTTACCTTGGCTTCATGAGTTACTCCAGAAAATAGTTCCGTATAACATTATGGAATGAAAGTAAGCACAGTACGCTAGCGTTTTTTTTTTTTTTAATTTTTACATCACCTGTGTCTCACAAAATTCACACAGTACATAGATATTTGTTTAGGCGCTTCAGCAGTTCTGTGGTGTGCTCCTCCCAGTTAAATGTGTTATTAAGCTGTAATGATAATTTAACACACAATCCTTGTACGCCGTACGCCATATGGCAGGTGACAGTACTTCAGATAACGTTAAGCTCGGCAGTCTGAGAGGTGCCATTAGACAGGATTTCACCATGTGCCGGTTCTGGTATTCACGCTGCCCTTGCTCTCATTTAGATCATCAGTACAAATGGCGCAGCCTACACATTCTCTTCATAGCAAACTACACTAAACAGCGACACTTAAAACTTGGACGACATTCTTTTGACAGGGGATGACACCAATGGTCACTCAACTTCTCCCGAAGGTTCGCCAAGGTGACATTATCTCCTCTCTTCATCAGCCCAGGTAAAAATAGTTTTTGCATGATCTGCAGGATAAGCAAAGACCATTACAAAGAATTATTCTGAGAAAGGGTGCCGGAGATTTTCTACTCTGGAATTAACATAGAGTAATTCTACTAACATTCTTCGCCACATTCATTGGTCATGGTTGTAATTTTGATTTAATATATATTTTTACTGATTTTTCTTAGAAAAATCGTAAATGTAAAAGTAACTTACATTTAAATATATAATCGTATCTGTAAGCATGTGCTTTGGTGTTGCACCTTTACATAAACTCAACGTAAATTTTGTGGTTACTGTAAACTAAGTATTACGCCCACTAGGAAACAACTGTGTATCTGTGTAATTGAATCGCAGATACCTGAAAGTGAAGCTATGGTCTACGTCACGGAAATACGTTAAGGGAGGATCGGTATATACATTGTGGGAAGAAGATGCTTTATGAGCCAAGTTCCGGAATCCGATAAGTTGAGCTGAAGGCAAATGGTTCAAATGGCTCTGAGCACTATGGAACTTAACTGCTGAGGTCATCAGTCCCCTAAAACTTATAACTACTTAAACGTAACTAACCTAAGGACATCACACACATCTATGCCCGAGGCAGGATTCGAACCTGGGACGGTAGCGTCGCGCAGTTCCAGACTGGAGCGCCTAGAACCGCACGGCCACTCCGACCGGCGAGCTGAAGGAAAGAGAGATACAATCATGTGAAGAAGTTACATTGTTACAGTTTTAGAGAATCATCAGAAGCAACGAAGAATTTTGGTAGCTATTCCGTCTTGAAGAAATGTAGTGTCAAAATCTATGTTGAAAATCATGTATACAAAATATCCGCAAGCAGTGCATACGGCTCAAGAAGGGAGGATGTTGTTATATTTACGGAAGAAGAAGCGAAAGTAATTTTCTGAGCAAGATTTAAAGAAAAAGAGGAGAAGCAACAGGAATCAACAGTCGTGTAATGATGGAAAGCAGATGTGACGAGGTTTCGTAGAACCCAGTAAGAAACTGGCCTTCGACTTGAATCTGTCTAGCAGAGGATAGGCACACTGGATTGTCGTTGGAGTAAGTTAAGTGGACTTTCATGCTTCAGTGAGATAAAATTGTTATATACATGTGTTGTCTTTATCTGAATCAGCCAATATTATACGGACTTACTTTATTAACAAACAATTTTTATCTGTTTAACTTTGTAGTGTAGAAGCGTAGCACATTTGAGTGAAAGTTTAAATATAAAGCACACATTGCTCGATCATATAAATCTGTTATGCCAGCGCGTTATTCTCTACATCTAGATCTACATCTACATGAATACTCTGCAATTCACAATGAAATGCGTGACAGAGGATTTATCGAATCACCTTCAAGCTACTTGTTTACCGTTCCACTCTCGAACAGGAAAAATGAACACTTAAATCTTTCTCTGCGAGCTCTGACTTCTCTTACACACATACGATGTTTGTTTTACTCATAGATCACATTTAAATCGCAGCTGCAATTTTCTATAATGTGTTTGTAGCATTTCATGTAATCAAATTGATTTTTAGAGCAGTAGGTTACAGAAAAATATTTTTTACGTAATTCACAAGGGCTGAATCGAGAACTGGGGCTGTATTGTCAGCAGCCTAGTCTAACGACACCTTGACAGTCGAAAATCACAGCAATCATCTTCCACTGTCAGCATTTACGACTATCTCTGGTAGAAAAAGCGTCGAATCACATTTTTGACTCGACGCTGAAAACATCTACAGCATGGCCTGTGTACGAGAACGTAATAATATGCACCATTTAGTATTTGAGTGCAGTTTATGATTTACAACGTATTAGAGGAGTACTGAACAATCAGAAATTACATATTAAATCCAAACTCTTTTGTATTTCAAAAACTATAGGAATATGTTCACGCTGTCAGTGCTCAGCACATTTGTAACTGAGTACACGGCAATAGTGGCTTTTCTTGAAGTTATTTTCCTTACAGTTTTAGTGCGATTACAATTATTTGCCCTCAAGATGGTTTGTAAAGTTTTAGCAGGGTCATTACAGATGGAGCTCTTGTAACGTCACGTTAGAGAATTCATAGTTTTACTTGATTTTATACATTGTCCAGTATTCAATACTAACTCCAACATTTACTCAAGAAATTAGTACTATTGTACTTCACTACGCAGTATTTGTGCGCCTCTGTATAGTGTGACTGTCTGAGTGTTTGAGTACAAATGCTAGATGCGTCAGTACGTAAAGAATTGAGAGAGTGCTCTGATAGTAAAGTTATGTATCAGTGCAGATATTTAGCAGTTCAATAACGCAAAGAGAATTTATCGCAGTATTTTGTGTGAGTGTATGTGTGTGTGTGTGTGTGTGTGTATGTGTGTGTGTGTGTGAGAGAGAGAGAGAGAGTCAGATTAAGAATAAAGCACATTTGTCATTGGGCCAGTGAGACACTGCAACGAGTTACTGCAGAGCACACAGTTGTTTAATTTCTGTCTATTTTGATAAAACGGCATCAAGTATAAAAAGAGTCGTCTGAGTCACTGAAGATCAAGTTGTGCTAAAGTTGAAAGAAGCAGAATTAGGAGTTGATAAACACATGATTAGAATTGTTTTAAAATCATGAGATTCACTGTAATGAAGCAAACACTCAAAATATCACCATCAGTGACTGGATGGTTCAGCACGTACTCGAAATTGGGGCATGTAAGTTAATAACGTGTGAAGTGCCAAAAAATGAAAATCTGAGTTGTAGGCGAAATTCCGCTGTGATCGCCAAGGCCAATGACACACATTCCGACACAAGCACGAGAACAGCGGGAAACAATGCTTACAGCTGCCACAAAACGACATTCGTGTCTAACACTGTCGACGTTCAAATAATGAGTCTTGTGCCAAGCCTCTGGTAATGCCTTAGCGTACACTGTTGTGAATTGCTGAGCGTTGCAACAATAGGGCAACGCTAAAGTAATTATTACAGAAGTAGCACAAAATATTACAAAATGTAAAGGAAAATTCCACCAAAATGGAGGAAGGGAGATGAAGGTAGAGCTCAAAGTGAAAGAAAGAAACTACGCAGCGAAGGGAACGAATAAGAAGGGATTTAGCTAAATGATTGCATTTGTTAAAAAGGAGAATAAGTGGTTTCACGAGAACATTCTGATCTGAGTGCTAATTGCTATGAGGGCACTTGCATCCTTATTTAAGTTAAAGCCGTTGAATACAGAATATTTTATTATCTTCAAATTTTATATCATTTTGTTCTTACTGTAGAATAACAACATGTATATGAAAAGAAACCTGTACTGTTTTTATGTTGTACCGTGATCTCCAACTTTTATATTGCTTTTGTACAACTGCTATACATAACCACAACAATATGCTAATTGTCGGACCGCCTTCCAAAACTAATTTCAGCCACAAGTATTTCCATCTTCAGTGGGTTCTTTAATTCTAAAACGTGCGGAGATAGCATATATAAAAGTATATTTAAGAAACAAACAGTGGACATGTAGCAATCTTTTACAACGTTTTGTACCTATGCTATTGCTGCATATTTCAGAATTAAGGATGCCACTATAGCTGGCGATATTTGTTGTCAAAACTAGTTTAGGAATAAATAAATAAATAATAAAAGTTTTTTGCATCAAGGCAGAGCCAAATTTCCCATATTCTTGTTTTTGTAAGGAAAGACGGACCGATGGAAGAGCTGCAAGATTAAATTGCTGCTATAAACATTTTGCTAATTATCTCTAAACCAGATTTTTGGCGCTTGAACTAGTATTTAGTTACAGGCCACAGTTGCTTTCACGGGTTCAATATAAGTTTCAGTAGAAGCTGAGCACATTGTTACGGAGTACCTGAAAGACGATGTACGGAGCAAGAGACATGCAAACAGCAGCAACCGTGCACTCTACGCTGGCGGTGATCTGTCGCAGACACGTGGGGTGCACTTCGATGCTCTGAAGGTTGATGACAGCTGAACCAGCCGACGACCAGAACTGCATGGCCATCACTACCACTGCCATGGCGACACTCGGAACACCAACTGCAAGGTCAAAACACATGGGCTGTATGGCTGAAACAGATTTGTTAGAACCATATTTGTAACCACACAAGAGTAAAGGAAATCGAAATGATTTTTCCAGTGCCTTCTAATGAACTGTCCTGTTAAGGTACAAATGATAAAAGTCTTTTGGATTTCACGTTGTCAGGAACTAAGCATTACCACAGTCATTAGGGTGGTGCTGTACCATCAGCCCTGTTGCCGTTGTGAATAAGCCTGTTGAATGCTGAAGGCGACGGAATCGGGGAAAGTTACAGAATTATGTTTTCTGCATGTTCTGAAGCCCACCTACGTAGTTGAATGTGTGTGAAATCTTATGGGACGTAACTGCTAACGTCATCAGTCCCTAAGCTTATACACTACTTAAGCTAAATTATCCTAAGGACAAACACACACACCCATGCCCGAGGGAGGACTCGAACCTCCGCCGGGACCAGCCGTACAGTCCATGCTACGTAGTTGAATGATAGACGTGGTTGCCTTCAATGCAGCGTCTAGAGTCTGGCAATTATGCTATGAAGACGGTTCCGAGGCGTCTCCCGTGGCCTGAAATGAAAGTCTCCTGCAGTCCTCGACTTATCGTGGAACATTTCTAAATTTATCCCCAAGTATCTCGTCACATACGCAAAGGTCCCCAGTTCAAGTCTCGGTCCGGCACACAGTTTTAATCTGCTAGGAAGTTTCATATCAGCGCACACTCCGCTGCAGAGAGAAAATCTCATTCTGGGTCTCGAAATTAATTTTCTGTGCCCGTATAAAAATTTCTGGTCCCACTCTTCTTGCAGGACCAGTCCTTCTGTTAATATCGTCACGATTGACTCAGTTCATGATTTCTGCGTGCCACTCCCTGCCAGTCTGCCAAGAGCATCTGTCCCTTTTTTTCTCCTCTCATTTCACAACCTTCCTTTTCGCTTTCGTCTCCAACGTGCTGTGGGAGCGTCTCACATTGCGTCTACTAGAAAACTAGAATTCCTTATCAGGGTATCCGGTAGACGGTGGAAGAATTTTGTTGACGCCATTTGTTACTATCAGCATGTCACATTATGCCGTTTACCGGTAAGTGCACGCAAACAGATTTATGCATGACTAAGGGGAAGTCAGTCTATGACTAGCTGGCATAACGAACTAGATCCGGAGATCTTCCTGTGATTCCACTTAGGCCAGTAGGGCAATGCTAACGCTACTGTAAGCTACCCCTTCGCAGGATTTAGGATTCTTGCCCAAGCTTTACAATCTAAACAATTGTGTTACCTCTTCCATTGAAACAAAACTGTAGCGTTTTTTGCTTCAGTTGGTTGTAAATCACTGTAGCACTCGTCATTCACAAGAGATGGCAGGTAGCCTGAAAAACGTGCAAACCAACAGGGTAACAATGGCTAAACAAGTCTTTGTGAGATGACACTAGGGGATGTCATCGACAGTTACTGTTTTATGTATCACAAGTATCACAAGAAACAGACAATACAAAAATTGTTCAGAAGTGGCCGAAACGACATGGTTATAGTGGAAACAAACGATTTTATCCTGGATCATGAATTTTTATGACAGTTAGTACCTCTCAGCGTACACTTCCTGACAAAAAATGGAGAAACAATTGGACATGTTTAGCTGTGAATACAACTTTGTACACATGCTCACCATTAGTCTGTATGCAAATGGTTAGTGTTGCAATTTTCTGTGACTGGTAGAATGGCCATTGTTCTGCATTAGTATTGTTTACGTTTAGTGTTGTTATCAGGTGTGCTGTGCTATATGAGGGGACTCAAGTACGTCAGATGTTGAGTGACCACTGTGAATAACATCGAGACGCTGCATATTTGTATGAGACTGCGTTGTCACATGAGTGACCTCACTGTGGGCCTCCATTTGACCAGCTCGTCGAATTGTCCGGTATCAAGATTTGTGGGACATACGCCTTTCAATTCAGGCTGACCGACCGAAACTGCCCTGTGAAAAGGAGGGTGACCATATTCCGCACCAAGTACATCGTAACCCCTTCGCATCTGCGATTGCCATGCAACATTCTGCGTCATTCTACACCATTCGTCAGAGGATAGCAGTAGGTGGTGTGATAAACCTTTTGCATTTTCTTTATGTTTTCGTCTTCCTTACCACACACATCCACAGGGCACACACCGGCCGAACTAATGTTTGAAAAGATGGAGCTAGATGAATGGGCAAAACCGATACCTAAATTAAGGCACAAAGACGTAATCTTAGAAGAGAAAGTACGGCGAGCGCTAATAACATTGGAAGAGCAAGCTCAGATAAGGAAAGGAATTTACGACAGGAAATTGAAAAACGTAACAGAATTCCAGATTGGACAGGAGGTACTACTAAGAACGCATCCGAAATCATCGAAATTAAAGGCATTGAATAGAAAATGGCAACTGTTATATGTTGGTCCGTATATCATTGTTGACAAGCCACATCCGGGGTGCTACTTGATAGGAAATATAAAAAATGGTAAAATAAAAGGCATGTATCCACATAAAGATTTGCGGAAATTTATTAAATGAAAATTCAAATCTCATTCTGTCCTTATCTGTTGCATCAGTAAAACGCAAGAAGGTAGGAGGTTTGTCGCTCTTTGACGAATAAACCGACTGGCGCTCGGTTCCTCTCCAGCTAGGGGGTACAATATTTATATTTCCGGTGCCCTCTCCCTCTTCTACTATCCTGCTTAATCAATAAGGAATGTTCAATCTTCTTTTACTATCTAACATGCAGAGAGTGAGATTCAGCCTAGTGAAAATAAACTTTTCTTGTATTTTGATATTGTACTTTCTTAAGATTTAATTCACAGCGCGCGAGCTTTAAGCGAGAGGCAAGAGCGATGGGGTATAATGAGCCGTGCTGCCGCGCTTAAAGCAGAGCGTACTTCAACAATTATATACGGAGCGGCTTAACAGCTGATCGTAGGGGCCAAGTAGGCAAAAAGCAAGGTCGAGTTCAGTGTCCCCTGTACGATGCGCAAAGACACACTGCGCACCGCGACGGAAACCATTCTAGAATTTAAGCGAATCGGCATCCACACCGCCTAGAGTACCTATCAGCTAGTTACTCTGACGTAGATGAGCAACACAAACTAAACGAGCAGAGACATTTATTCCTAAGTCGGTGACTATACTGTAAAGAGCATTAATGTTAAGGGTAAATCATTAGTTTAAGCATATGCAGCTTTAAGAAAATGAGCACATGGACGCAAGTAAGCTATAAGGAGAGTAGAATACGCTAAATTTGTGAACTCAACATATTCTATTGAATGTACATAGCTAGGAATAAGTATAAGTATTCGAAGTAAATGACCTATCCGACTATATACAACAGGACTAAGACAAGTTGAAAAATGGAGTAACAACATGTACACTTGAAAGAACGCGATTAGCACATAACTTAAGAACTAAGCGACTTACATACAACACATACGCGAGCGAAGATGTGAAAGGTAGAATGAGACATAAACATAGAAAAATGCGTGTGACTGAGACGTGCGTGTGACTGAGGCATAAACTATAAAATAACATATCGTAGAACTACACTTCTTTACAGACAACATTAGAAGTAGTGAGCTTAATGTACAGGGAGAATACATATCCACAAATTTGTTATTACAGAGCTCACCTATGTTAGCTGCTATTAATTACACGATACCTTATAGTATAAGCAGCAAAATAAAGCTGTAAACATGAATTGAACAACACGCGGGAGATAAGCTAAGTAATACAAACACCAACCAATACGCACACAACGTAATTGCATGAACTTAAAACAAAAGAACTGAGGGAAGTACTGTATGTTTATAAAAGCGATATGGAGAAATAAATGAAATTTCACTTCTGGATAATATTTTGAAGTAGAGAGAGTGAAAGGTTTTATTAGATTCGATTGAAGGTATTAATTAGTTAATCTACGTTTGTGGTGACTTACCGTGCATGGAGTGAATCTAGGAAGAGAATGAAAGTGTATTAGAGTAATACGAGTTTATTTATATTTGTGGAAAGAAATAAATAGTGCGGTGGTTCTAGTGTGAGAACCCGGTAGGTAGTACAGGAGTATAAATGGCGATTTATGTGGAATAATTTTAATGAATAATTATATGGGTATACGGCGACGAATATGAAGATTAATGTTACAAGGGTACCTAGGAAAGGGCCACGAAGCTGACGTAAGAAAGAATACACTATATAGTTTTAAGTCTTAGAATGAATGGTTGTATGAGTGGGGAAAGCAAAGTATGATGATGCATGTACGGTAAGTAATTATGAAAACGAACATCACGAAGAAGCAGTGAGTAGTATAGGAGAAACAGTGAAGTCGATAGTAACAATGGTACATGGTAAACATTTAAAACACACCACAGCACAGTGATTTGCTACACAGACATCAGAATGTAAAACCACACAGTATGAAAAATATTTCCTTAGCGACTAACTGTTACAGCTCGAGAAACTATAAGGTTAATATAAATGAAAATATGATACACGATTCGTATGAGGAATGAACACAAAATGCAGTGAAACAATATTTTCTACACTGAGTTCTTGCACGCAGAAGCGAAAGCATCATTTTAGCACTTGCGCGTTCTTATCTATCGGTAATGAATTATGAGTGGAGCAACATATGAAAAAATACGGTAAAATTATCGGTCACACGTCACAAAGGTAAACATGTACATGTTGTCGAATCAATAAGGCAGAAATATGGCTTGAAATATGTGTTCACGAATGTGGAATATTACGACGATTAACAAGCAGTGATGAAGTCAGGGTTGTCAAGGGATAAAACATCCCCCACACTCGCTCACAAACGAGCACTTGTAAATATTATACATACTATGAAGATTTATCAAATGCCAAGGATAGAATAAGTACACTAACGACGCACTACAAATAGCAATCCTAGAAGTAGCTTGATCTCTGAAGCAGACCTTAGCAAATCCTGTTTTCCATGTAGTGAGTAGTGCTGGAACGTATTTTCTATGTGTATTTTTGATGCTAAAAAGACGCAGGAGGTTGGACCTGCAAGTCAAAAGAAAAACAAACATTCAGAACAAATGAGAGATTCCTTCTAATTTACTTATTAGTGTGTAAGATGGATGATGCCTAACATGGAACCCATATAGGAAATGTGAAGGTGACTTGTACATTTATGTGTCAACTTTGCTATTGTCAATGTCTATGTCTATGAAAATATGTATGTAGTATTGGATGTAAAAACGCGCAGGAGGTCGGTCCTGCAAGACAATAACAAGAAAGAGCAAACATTCAGAACAAATGCAAGATTCCTTCTAATATACTTATTGCTGTGTCAGATGCTGCTTAACATAGAGTCCATATACGAAATGTGAATGGGAATTGGACATTTATTTGCCAACTATATTATTGTTAATGTCGATGTCCATATAAAATGTATGTATGTACTCTTTTTTTTCTTTTCTATGTGTATTTGTGGACGTAAAAACGCGTAGGAGGTCGGTCCTGCAAGACAAGAATAGAAAATGCGAATGTTCAGGATAAATGAAAGATACTTCCTGATTTACGTATTAGTGTGTAAGAGGGTGCATGTCATGGAGTCCGTATATGAAATGTGGATGTGAATTGTAAATTTATGTGTCAACTCTATTATTGTCAATGTCTATGTCTATGTATGTACCATTATCAATTTTATGTGAGATTTTATACTTGAAGAAGAACAACTTGTGTATGTATGTGAAGTGCAACGCGACGGACGAGTAAAATACTCGCACGTGTGAAGTGATACAAAAATATTAAGGCGTAATAATATTGAAAATAACGGCTCGGCCGTAATATGAGTAAACGCTGCAGTCTAGCAAAGTGAATACAGAGAGTGTGATGCGTGTGCGACGGAAATATCAGAGGAAATCAGTATGACCACGAGTTGAGGTGTGAGAACCGCTACCTATAATGCACGACGGAAGATAATGCCGTATCCTGCAGTGCGGCTCTTACCTTCAATGTCACTGGCCGAAATCCTCGCCCAGGCGCGAGATGAGGTATTGGTGTTCTTCGGTTGAGCGTTGGAGCTGAATCCGTCGTATCCAGTATCCGGACTGGAGGGCAAATACAACACCGACTTCACGAGCCTGGAGCGACATTACAGTGTGGGCGCGGGCAGTGCTGCTGCTCACGTGGCGTTTGCGTCACTGAGTAGGGCGCGTTAAACAATGAGCTGCTGCTGGCCGTAAGTGCAGCGGACAATGAGATAACGTGTGTCGAAAGGGCAGCTTATCAGAATGGCTAATAAACCAAACACCAAGGAGAAAAACAATTATTAAAATATGGTGGAAGGACAATGTAAGAAATGTAACATTTTCCTCCTGATAATACTACTTAATAAATGTAAGGAGAAATAAGAGACTACGACGTTAGCACGCCATGGACGTGCGATAGGTAATATGAATATATGTGAATGTAATTACGTGATATAAGTATATGTGAATGTATTTATATGTATGAACTTGTAATGGCCAAGAAAATGAGCTTTTTAGATATATTTGTAGTAACATAAGGGTATTAAAACTCCATTGACGTGCACCAAGTGACTGAACTATGAGCCCCAAGGTTAATAAGACTACTGTATACTGTCTCCCTAAATAAAGAGACTTATTTCCGACAGTATACAGTAGGGGGGCATTTGTGATAAACCTTTTGCATTTTCTTTATGTTTTCGTCTTCCTTAAAGGCAAAGAGACAAGATGAAGCGGTAGCCCATCATAGAGCCTATGCCTACCGTCATGTATTTTTTGACTTTCAGTTGTTAATAAACAGAGGATTTTTTTTTCTGGTACCGGTAGGAGCAAGGAGGGATTCGCGCTCGGCTAGTGAAAGAGTGAGAAGCACGTCAATATTTTAGCGAGTAATTGTAGACCGCCATTTTGGGGTCGCTATGAATAAGTGAGGAGTGTGGATTTTATATGTGCACCGTTCAGAAAAATACAGTATTGTTTTATTAACAGAAAGGTCGTGTGAGTTGTTTTTTCAAATAGTGCAATAATTACAACCACTGAAGCCCACCTGTGTACTTTGGAAAATTACGAAGATCCGATAAGCTTAATAGGAACACGGTCAAGACTTCAAAGGTGAACGCGGCGACCAAACATAGTATTATAAAGAATGGTAAGCACAAATCTACAGCGGAGAAAGAAACTACTCCGCCCTGCAAAATAATATGAACTAATACGGACTTATTTCCAGGCACAGCTCAGCTTATTGTGCTTGTCATTCACGCCGAAAAATTAATCCCATTAATCCAATACATTTTAAGAAGCAACGCATATTATTATCATCTATTTCATTATTTTATTATACTATAGTGGTCTAGGGAATTATGATCCCATCACAACACACCCAGCTGCGTTAATAGTAGCGACATGATTGGGAAACATGTATTGCTGACGAATATTCTCGCATTTTTTACAGTAGTGAATTGTGGTACTGCACTGCATTCAATAACCGTCGACGATGGGTTTGAAGCAACTTGGGAGGAGGTTCCATTCTTTCCATGTTTCGGAAAGGCACAACGGTGTTGCTCCTGGCGTCATAGTCTGGGGAACCTTTCGGTACGAGGTGCATTCAAGTTCTAAGGCCTCCGATTTTTTTTTCTCCGGACTGGAAAGAGGTAGAATCATGCACATTGTCTTAAAATGAGGCCGCGTTCATTGTCAATACGTCTCAGAGATGGCAGCACCCTACGGCATATGGAATTTTACCGCCAGCGGCGAGAATGAGAACTGTTTTAAATACTTAAAATGTCGAAGTTTTCCTTACTTGAACAGCGTGCAATCATTCGTTTTCTGAATTTGTGTGTGTGAAACCAATTGAAATTCATCGACAGTTGAAGGAGACATGTGGTGATGGAGTTATGGATGTGTCACAAGTGCATTCGTGGGTGCGACAGTTTAATGAAGGCAGAACATCGTGTGACAACAAACCGAAACAACCTCGGTCTCGCACAAGCCGGTCTGACGACATGATCGAGAAAGAGGAGCGAATTGTTTTGGGGGATCGCCGAATGACTGTTGAACAGATCGCCTCCAGAGTTAGCATTTCTGTGGGTTCTGTGCACACCATCCTGCATGACGACCTGAAAATGCGAAAAGTGTCATCCAGGTGGGTACCACGAATGCTGACAGACGACCACACGGCTGCCCGTGTGGCATGTTGCCAAGCAATGTTGACGCGCAACGACAGCATGAATGGGACTTTCTTTTCGTCGGTTGTGACAATGGATGACAGGTGGATGCCATTTTTAAATCCAGAAACAAAGCGCCAGTCAGCTCAATGGAAGCACACAGATTCACCGCGACCAAAAAAATTTCGGGTAACCGCCAGTGCTGAAAAAATGATGGTGTCCATGTTCTGGGACAGCGAGGGCGTAATCCTTACCCATTGCGTTCCAAAGGGCACTACGGTAACAGGTGCATCCTACGAAAATGTTTTGAAGAACAAATTCCTTCCTGCACTGCAACAAAAACGTCCGGGAAGGT
The DNA here is from genome assembly GCF_023864275.1 of Schistocerca cancellata. Lineage (NCBI taxonomy): Eukaryota > Metazoa > Arthropoda > Insecta > Orthoptera > Acrididae > Schistocerca > Schistocerca cancellata. The sequence goes on from NC_064628.1 coordinate 856,667,485, forward strand.
CTGCGCGCGTGCGGTTTCACCAAGACAACGCACCCGCACATCGAGCTAACGTTACGCAACAGTTTCTTCGTGATAACAATTTTGAAGTGATTCCTCATGCTCCCTACTCACCTGACCTGGCTCCTAGTGACTTTTGGCTTTTTCCAACAATGAAAGACACTCTCCGTGGCCACACATTCACCAGCTGTGCTGCTATTGCCTCAGCGATTTTCCAGTGGTCAAAACAGACTCCTAAACAAGCCTTCGCCACTGCCATGGAATCATGGCGTCAGCGTTGTGAAAATGTGTACGTCTGCAAGGCGATTACATCGAGAAGTAACGCCAGTTTCATCTATTTCGGGTGAGTAGTTAATTAGAAAAAAAAATCGGAGGCCTTAGAACTTGAATGCACCTCGTATAACCTCAGGTCACAACTGGCAGAGATTGAGGGAGCACTGGCATATGCCCTGAAAACACAAATGTTACCTCTCATCTGACGGTATAATGATGCTTTTTTTCAACAGTACAATGCTCTTACACATGTGGCACATGTCTATATGAACTCTCCGAATGATGCTGAGGTGCTCCTGTGGCCAGCTAGATCGTCAGATCTGTCCCACATGTAACATGTGTGGGAGCAGCTCGATCATAAATTCGATTCCGGTGGCAACATCCGGGATATCAAGGACAAGGTAACAACACTGGTGGGCCAGCTAGCCACAGGAAAGGATACAACGGATTTATAAAACTCTTCCCAAAGAAATCACTGCATGCACCCTGGAGGGAAGAGGTGCAACAGCATATCGATAAGTGGGTTCATATGGCCAACTTCTCTGTAAATTTGACTGGGTTCTGTAATTGCTGAAACAACATCACATACCCTCTCAACCCATGAATTTTCATTGTGTTTCCTCATCCACTTCTGAGTGCTTCACTTCGTTTGTCGGGCAGTGGAGATCGACTGTTGCCAAATGGTCTGACTCGATAGACACAGTAATTTTAGTCGCAGTACAGATGTTTGAAATCTCCAGTCCTTGGCAGGTGGAGGAGGGCGCCAGCAGGCAAGTGTGAGAGGTGTGTGAGCGCTCTCACGGGCTGTGTTGTTTACCTGTGAGCAGTACGGCACAGAGTGCACCCAGGAGGCCGACCAGCGCCAGACACGCGACGCTGGACCACCGGCGCCCGAAGTGGATCCCACAGTAGTGCTGCAGCAGCACAGACGCCGCCTGTGCCACGGCCTGAGCAGACACCGCCACCAGCGGGTTCACGCTGATGATGCCCACGCTCAGCACCAGCGCTAACATCGTCATCCAGCACAGGGACCTGTCAACATATGGGACGCTTCTGCATCCTCTCAGAAAGGTCGTAAACAGACACAAACTCAGCTTCTACACCAAAGTCAGCAATTAGCAGCAGCAGCATTTAAACCAGACTGAATCAGATCGTCATTATCAAACATCTGGGCCCATCTGTGACGTAGCTGTATTTACCGCTGTAGGCTCACGAATCCCTGCCCACACCTGGGCTCCCGGAAGCTTGGACAACTCCACACTTTGCCACCATCTTCGGAGCACAACACGATGGACCAGCCACCCATCTCCCTCCCATCCCCCTGTGGTGTCAATGGAGGACCTCTTCAGTTCGGATCACTGCAACACATTGCAGTCAGATGTTACACACAGCTACCACCGCTGGGCTGTCCATACTTCAGTCATGGAGTAAGAACCTCCTGTCAACACAGCACCAGTGGAAGCAGGGTGCATGTTCAGCAGCCAGAGGCTGACGCACCGGAGACACTGTGATGTGGTAATCACGTCGCCTGCCATTGTCGCTCGCAGTTTCCTAGAGCCCTGATTGTAAACAAACATCAGTAAATAAGTTGTAACCGCAGCTGGACCTTCTTCTGCTGAACATCGCATCATCCTACAGCAGTGAGTCCCTGTCCACAACCAGCCATCTTCGAAATAAAATTGTAAGCGATGGTGCATAAGCCAGCCACCCTTCGGACCGTAACGACTGGTGTCAGAAGCAGTGCTGAGGATGAGGATGGATGACAACAGGAAGGCAGCACCTGGACCCATTTTGGTGCAATCTGACACAGAAATGCAGGTAAATTCCGAATTTATAGCTCTTTTGGGCCTGTGTGGTCGTTTCCCTAACGTTTCTCTTTCCTTTTTATTTTATTTTTGGGTAATTGATATACTAGTATTTATTATTAAACATTCAATATTGCTCAAGATGTTTAAGCTCAGAGTGCGATTCAGCAGTTGAGAGATGAAGTAGCTCAGGTGCAGATGGAATTGGGACAGTTAACGGAGGGAAGGAGGAAACCATCCTTTCTGAGGCACCTAGCTTTGACGCTGACAGCGCTTCATTGGTCATCTCACTTTCTCGTAAATTAGAAGACAATGCCTTTGTGACATCTTGGATATTCGGGAATCCAGCCAGATGTTCGCGTCGTTATCCCACGATATTTCAACAGCGTGCCTCGCTGTCTTCTTCAGGTGCTACCTGAGACTGGTCCTTGCATCGATCGAGTCCAGTATTTATTCCTGGAAGGAGCTGGGCGTTCCCTAATCGGTCCGCACCGAGTCGAGTGTTCCGTCAGTGGTCCGCGCCCGCCAGACTCGGCGCCGAGCCAATGGGCTCCAAATCCCGCCAATCGCCTAATCACCTGGATGCTCATGTAACTCAGCACTTTGCTGCTGTGAGGATTCAGCCGTCACCACGTCCACTGAGGGGTCAACAGAGGACTTCTTCCCTCTGAACGCTGGAACGTGACACCACTAGAAGTACATACAGGTACCACTATCAGACCACCCAAGCTTTGACTGGTGAATACGAGCAATAGTGACAGTGGAGTGTATGGTCAATAACCAGAGCCTGACTAAACAGGGTATGCCCCAATGGAGTATCTACTTTGCCCGTCATCTATCACTTGCAGTTTCCAGGATGCGCGACTGGAAACAAACAACAATAAAAGATGTATATATTTGAAGACTGAAGTGATGAATGAAAATCTGAAGTAAGGCCCAGATTCGAACCCAGTTCTCCTCCTCACTAAGAATATGCGGTAACCGCTATGCCACCGTGGCACAATGGCTTTGCACAACTGCTCGTGCTACTCTAGACGCCTCCCTCTTCAGTCCAAATTCCCACCGATGCCACAGCCAACTTGGTATTCCCCCTACACTTGAACAGCATTACAGAGGCTCAGCATCTGTATTGCAGTAGTACCTCAGCATTGGGCTACCTTACTGGCTAAGCTGTTTGGCAAGCACGAAAATAAGCAGCAGAAATTTTCGCCTTGTGGAGGTGGGCATTACCTTGCTAGAATCTAAGCCCAGAATGGATTGCTCTCAAGGGCCACAAAACAGGGAGCAGACTTTCGTCAACGTTCCACTGTGCTGTAATGATGCCGGGGTTGAAATGAAAGGGGTCCTGCTACGAAATCAAATGGCACCCCAGACCATCACTCCTGGTTGTCGGACTGTATGGGGTGACAATCAGGTTGGTATCCCAGCAGTGTCCAAGATGTCTCCAGACACGGCTTCGGCCTAGAATCTTATTGACTGAACTAGAACTGTTCCTGCGGTCATACGAAATCGCACCCCAGGTCATATATTCAGGTGTAGGTCCCGTGTGTCTAGAACGCAGACAGGTTGACTGCAGTTCCTGAACTGGCCTCCTTCTGACCAACACACGGCCATCACTATTACCGAGGCAGAACAGGCTTTCATCAGAAAACATAACAGACCTTCACCCTGTCCTCCAAGGAGCTCTCGCTTGATACCACTGAAGTAGCAAATAGCACTCCGTCTTCAGGCCATAAGTGGCCCATCGGGACCATTCGACCGCCATGTCATCCTCAGTTGCGAATGCGGATAGGAAGGGCATGTGGTCAGCACACCGCTCTCCCAGTCTTATGGTGGCTTTCTTTGACCGGAGCCGCTACTATTCGGTCAAGTAGCTCCTCAATGTGCACTCAGCCTCGTGATGCAAATTGAGGAGCTATGGCGGATGGATGGTCATCCATCCAAGTGCCGGCCACGCCCGACAGCGCTTAACTTTGGTGATCTCACGGGAACCGGTGTTTCCACCACGGCAAGGCCGAAGTAGCAAATGGCGGTGGTTTAGGGCCAGTGAAATGTACGCTACAGGGCATCTGGCACGGAACTGTCCTTGAACTAACCGATTTGTAAGGTTCGTTGTGTCACTGTGGTGCCAACTACTGCTCATACTGCTGCTGCAGATGCAGTACAACTCGCCAGCGCCATACGCTGAACGTGATGGTTTCTCTCTCGGTAGTGTTAAGTGGCCGTCCGGAATCAGATCATCGTGTGACCGTACAAGTGCCAGCAATAATGTACAGTGGCTGAATTCCTAGCAGGAACATCCAGCTTCTCATAGCCATATTACACGACTTGCTTCAAATTCAGTGAGGATTTGACAATGCGGTCTTTGTCGTTTTAAAGGCATTCTTGACTAACAACAACTCACTACGTCCAATCTCAAAGATAACTAGCTAGCGCTCACGACCGTTACATCGTGTAATTAAATCAAACCTGATTTTCATTCTCATAGTTGGCACTACTAGGGCCACTCTGAAGCGACTGGCGCGAAATTTTAATAGACATCATCTTTCAGATGAAGAAATAAGCCTACTGGCTTTCGTTTATGTCGCACAACACTTTCTTGGTGTTGTGATAATTTTTTCCGTCAGTGGATATTTGGAATTGGGTTAAATGTTTGCGTAGTGTTTATCACATTTCATTGTGATTTCTGTGTTTAAGGTTTTCTCTTTACCTGCAACGAATGCGATGATGAAATCGATATATCGCACTCGACAAAGCCCGCCGCGCGGGATTAGCCGAGCGGTCTAAGGTGCAGGAGTCATGGACTGTGCGGCTCGTCCCGGCGAAGGTTCGAGCCTCGCTCGGGCATGGGTGGGTGTGTTTGTCCTTAGGATAATTCAGGTTAAGTAGTATGTAAGCTTAGGGACTGATAACCTTAGCAGTTAAGTCCCATAGGATTTCACACACATTTGAACATTTTTGATCAAAGCCCAATAATTATGTTCACACGTTCACCTCTTTCGTGGAGCGGCCTTATCTGTACAGTCTAGTGCACACAGAATGACGTGTCGCATAGTCATACAGCTCGCTTTACTTCCGCCAAGTGGTCGGCCGAACGTTTATATGACTGTCATTTCCATATTTTGCCTCTACGTTGGGTAAGGCAACTTGATCTCTTGAATCGCGGTATGGACACAACTAGGTAACGATTCATTATGAGGCTGTTGGAAGTTTGAACTGATTAACTTATTCGTTAAGATCCTATAGCTTTTAGCCTAATTTATTGTTGTGTTTCACTGCAGGCGACCTCATGATATTGTAACGTACGAAAAAGGTCGTGACAGAAGAAATGTGTTCCAGTTCATTTGTGGAAGTTTTCGTTAATCGTTAATATTGCGATACATTGCGGTATCAGAATGTATTACATCTTTTATTCTAACACTGGCAGCTCAAGGAGGTAATTCACATTTGTGGCAGAGAACACAGCTAATGTGGCTTTATGAAAGTAACGATAAGAAAAAGACTGGATGAGAGATACACGCGAACGACTCGTGGCAATGATGTTCAATCGCTGTCACATTCAACACTGGGAAATAATAAGGAGTGACCAGTAAAGCAATCGAATTGAGCAAGTACGCTTTTACCTCGGCAAGTGCTGCGGTCTTATGACTATAGCTGTGACTGACATCGTATGCGGATTATGGATTTGTAAGTTAACTGCTGTAGAAAAGATCCCAGTTTGGTACCGCTGTGTCGACCGGACAAGACACAGCCAGGGCAGAAGTACCACAGGCGCAAAGAGCGAGCAGGTGCCAGCGCCATAGAGATTCGCCACTTGCACAAATTCCACCAGCGCCACGGGCGGCGCTTAGAATGAAGACATCGACTTCGCCTCGGCCAATTGCCGGCCGAGTACAATCCGCCATTGACCAGACGACAACGGACACAAGCCTATTCGGAAGACAGAAGAGCAGCTCTCACCAACTTTGTTACAGATCATCTTCTAGGGCTGGCTTAGACACGGAACGTCGTATAGTGAATGAACTCTTAAGAAGTGAAGAGACAGTTGCTGTAAATTGCATTAGCTGTGTGCTGTGAAGTTTACCCACGATTATTTTCACTTAGTCATTGAGGGCCTTTTTTGTCTTATCTTATATGCAGTGTTCGAGACTTAATCATTCAACAAGTCACAAAGATAAGTAACCCTTTTAACTCATTTGTGTGACTTCGTTACTAATTTGTTGGAGTGTTGTAGAACCTTCGTTCTCCTACCCTGTTACGTGACCCTGAGGCATAGCTGTATTACAGTGGCAGTGAGAAATTCTCTTAGCGGTGTACTGCGCCCCAAGCCGTTTCACGAACCCACGAACTCACCCTCCACAGCAGTAGCGACGAGGCTTTACAAAACGGGCGAGGAGGGTTTACAAAAGATACCTCCAATCGCACCCAACGGCTTATTTGCATCATGAGAAACGAAACAGTGTGGAAGAATGTCTGGCTTCAGCCACGTAAGTTAACTGTGTCTGAGTGGAGAACCAAAATGTCTAAACTGGTGTCCTACACTGACATACCAAACAACTGTGCCCAACAAAACAAGCGCTTAGAACACATCAGAATTCCTCTATTTTAATTAAACACCTATCTAGAATAACTGATGACCGTCAAGGATAAGCCAGATATTAATGTTGTTGCTATTGTGCTCGAACTTAATCAAGAAGACGGACTTACTTACATTAACTGAAATTCATGATCTTATAGGTTTTAAATGTAAATTGTTACTGTGCGTCAGCCAGGGCTGTGCTGATATAAAATGGCGCACGATAGTTAGGGCAGACGTATGGGAAACAATCGGCAACTAAACTGAAAAGTTCATAAAAAGATAAACTGTTTGGAAAACAGAAACTGAGCTTAAAGAAATGACCACTACCATGTATGTGACTGCTGAACTTTATTTACTCGAGAGCACAGAGTCAATGAAAACAGTAGAAATAAATCAGCAAACATAAAATGTTCACGGTAGAGCTGGTAATCTTCGCCAAACTTCTAGCAATGCAATTAAGCCGTAAGACGGAATTTTTAACACGAATAATGTATAACTTTTACAAGAGCTTTCCGATCCGAACTCACGACTGAAATTGCGACAACACGCGTCAATGATAGCCTTCATCGTTGCTAGGTAACAAAAATTACTCAGGCTTTTATACCCTGCCTGTTGGTTCTGTTTCTTCCAATCGCTCTAAACATAGAAAGTCATTCACTGGGTCAATGACTCTATTGCTCCTTTTACTGTTTTCTTCTTCGTATTTACTTCAGAATTATTTTAGTTTTATTATGGTTTCAAACCTACTTTCAAATTCAATTTCCTTCATTCATTGTTACCTCAACAGATGCCCCCTTCAGATGTCGTTTCATACAACTCGAAGTTCTACCTGTTCTTTCAGAAACCATGCGCGAGATTTTCCTGTTCTCTCGCTTGCTACGTGCAACGTGTGAGGCCTACAGAAAGAATTGAACAAGTCCTATTTGTAGGAAATGTAATGTAGATAAATTTTGTACCAGGATACGTTTTCGTTGGAGACCGTAGTTTTAGAGTTGTTCAAGTGAAACGCACGAAAGAGACCTTGAAACGCACCTCCATTCCCACATTCCGTCCCCAACGTTCAGGATTTCTAGTATGTTATGCATGGCACTCCCTCTAACTACTGTACAAAAATATGCGACTGCAGGAATTATTTCCCAAATTTTACCTTCTTTGGTCTTCACTGATCGGCCTAATCACGTCACCGCCTTAGTCGAGCACATTGTAAAACTGGCGTTTGTGTAAATTTTACCTAACACTTTTGTGAATTTTCACTGCATAAACTAAACAATTACATCGTTGTCAGTGTTAAGTTTACGTCTGCTCTCCCCGGCCTCCAGGGTTTCATGCCCTATATCTACATCTACTACATCTACATTAATACTCCGCAAGCCACCCAACGGTGTGTGACGGAGGGCTCTTTACGTGCCACTGTCACTACCTCCCTTTCCTGTTCCAGTCGCGTATGGTTCGCGGGAAGAACAACTGCCGGAAAGCCTATCTAATTTTACATTCGTGATCTCCTCGGGAGGGATAAGTAGAGGGAACAATATATTCGATACCTCATCCAGAAACGCACCCCGTCGAAACCTGGACAAGAAGCTACACCGTGACGCAGAGCGCCTCTCTTCCAGAGTCTGCCACTTGAGGTTGCTAACACCTCCGTAACGCTATTACGCTTACCAAATAATCCTGTGACGAAACGCGCCGCTCTTCTTTGGATCTTCTCTATCTCTTCTGTCAACCCGACCTGGTATGGATCCCACACTGATGAGCAATACTCAAGTATAGGTCGAACGAGTGTTTTGTAAGCCACCTACTTTGTTGATGGACTACATTTTCTAAGGACTCTCCCAATGAATCTCAACCTGGCACTCGCCTTACCAACAAATAATTTTATACGATCATTCCACTTCAAACCGTTCCGTAAGCATACTACCAGATATTTTACAGAAGTAACTGTTAGCAGTGTTTGTTCTGCTATCATATAATCATACAATAAAGCATCCTTGTTTCTATGTATTCGCAATACATTACATTCGTCTATGTTACGGGTCAGTTGCCACTCCCCGCACCAAGTGCCTATCCGCTGCAGATATTCCGGCACTTCGCTGCAATTTTCTAATGGTCTAACGTCTCTGTATACTACAGCATCATCCGCGAAAAGCCGCATGGAACTTCCGACACTATCTACCAGATCCTCTTGAAATAATATTTCCACATATAATGCCACACTTTTATTTGTTGTGATAGATTAGCTGGTGGTGGTACGCTGCTTGGTTCCAACGTTGTAGGTAACTGTCTAGAAATGGTTCCAGTTATCTCCATTGTAAGTGGATACCACGTGTCACAGGAAGATGGACTTGTGATGTAGCTTCGTACTCTGGAAACATAATCCACCATTGTGTATAGGAGAGAAAGTTACAATGAAGGACACCTTTAAAACGTGGCACCTCCAGGTACTGTGGCCCATGATTGGGTGGATAGTTCTTATGATACACTTCAGTTGAGGAAGAATCGCAGCTTTGCGATGTAGCTTTGACAACGTGTACAAGTTGACCCGAAAGCTGTAGATTTCATTTTCTTTTGTTTATGAAAACATGTGAGTTTTATAGCAACTCGTGGTCACCTGGCCATGGCGAGCAGGAGGGTGTTCTTGAAGAGGTTCCAGCTGGAGAAGATGCCCAAGTAGCCGACGCGGTCCCGCTTGGCCTTGGCCACGCGGTGCAGCACCTGCAGGGTGAACGGCGGCAGGCTGGAGCCGTTGGTGGCCGCGACCCGCCGCAGCACGCCCAGCGCCTCCTCCTCGCGCCCCCTGCACGTCAGCCAGCGCGGCGACTCGGGGAACCACCTGCAGGAAACCACCTGTCTCGCAAAATTTACGTTATAAACAGAGCAGGAAGACCCGTAGGATTGAAGTTCACGTTTTGCCGGAATCTTTATCATTCGAGAAGGAGTACTTCGTTAGTTGAAAAAGTTAGAGGTGGTGTAATTCTGAGACTATTCTGCAGTGTACTGTGTTGTCCAATCCCATACAAAGAAAGAATCTTTATGTATGTATAATTATGTTCCAGTATAAACTCCTGTCTGGCGAGAGATTGGGGTTGCACCCCTCTACCATCATCCACACCTACAAATCCTTAATCCGTCCCATCCTCTGTTATACCAGATCCGCCTGGATGTCCACCCCCCCCCCCCTCAAATTGTATAAGTCCCTCCAGATCATTGAGCGCCACGCACTCCGCTGTATACTCCTCCCATCCCCCACGCGGATGCCGGCCGGTGTGGCCGTGCGGTTCTAGGCGCTTCAGTCTGGAACTGCGTGACCGCTACGGTCGCAGGTTCGAATCCTGCCTCGGGCATGGATGTGTGTGCTGTCCTTAGGTTAGTTAGGTTTAAGTAGTTCTAAGTTGTAGGGGACTGATGACCTCAGATGTTAAGTCCCATAGTGCTCAGAGCCATCTGAACCCATGCGGATCCTCTACAACCTCATTCCTTTCCCCCATCTGCTATTATTCCTCCAACATATCCGCATACTCTACACCTCCCGCCGCCTCGATCCCCATCACCCCCTGGTTGCTCCTCTCCTCTCTAATCCCCACCCTCTGCCACGTCTTTACTGTTGTGTCCCCCCTACCCTCCATCTCTACACCATTCATCTCCTTTCCCATGGTGGCTTCCATCAAATCACCCTCCCAGATGATGCCCTCTGTCCCTCCAGATAACCCCCCCTATCAACTCTGATTCCCACCCCCCCCCTCCTTTCCTCTGTCCTGTCCCCGGGCTCCCCCCCTTCCATCCTGTTTTCTCCCCACCTCCCCTCTTCCCCCCCAAGTCCTTTTGTATACTTATCCTCATGGTCCCTTCACAGATATACGTAGGAGGGAGCAATATAATGCTTGACTCCTCGGTGAAGGTATGTTCTCGAAACTTCAACAAAAGCCCCTACCGAGCTACTGAGCGTCTCTCCTGCAGAGTCTTCTACTGGAATTTATCTATCATCTCCGTAACGCTTTCGCGATTATTAAATGGTCCTGTCACGAAGCGCGCTGCTCTCCGTTGGATCTTCTCTATCTCTTCTATCAACCCTATCTGGTACGGTTCCAACACTGCTGGGCAGTATTCAAGCAGTGTGGGAACAAGCGTACTGTAACTTACTTCCTTTGTTCTCGGATTGCATTTCCTTAGGATTCTTCCAATGAATCTCTGTTGGGCATCTGCCATACCGACGATCAACTTTATATGATCATTCCATTTTAAATCACTCCTAATGCGTACTCCCAGATAATTTATGGATTAAGGGGTGTTTCTTTCTATGTATTCGCAGCACATTACACTTGTCTACATTGAGATTTAATTGCCTTTCCCTGCACCATGCGTCAATTCGCTGCAGATCCTCCTGCATTTCTGTACAATTTTTTATTGTTACAACCTCTCGATATACCACAGCATCATCCGCAAAAAGTCTCAGTGAACTCCTGATGTCATCCACAAAGTCATTTACGTATATTGTGAATAGCAACGGTCCCACGACACTCCCCTGCGACACACCCGAAATCACTCTTACTTCGGAACACTTCTCTTCTTTGAGAATGACATGCTGCGTTCTGTTATCTAGGAACTCTTCAATCACACAATTGGTCTGATAGTCCATATGCTCTTACTTTGTTCATTAAACGACTGTGGGGAACTGTATCGAACGCCTTGCGGAAGTCAAGAAAAATGGCATCTACCTGGGAACCTGTGTCTATGGCCCTCTGAGTCTCGTGGACGAATAGCGCGACCTGGGTTTCACACGATCGTCTTTTTCGAAACCCGTGCTGATTCCTACAGAGTAGATTTCTAGTCTCCAGAAAAGTCGTTATACTCGAACATAATACGTGTTCCAAAATTCTACAACTGATCGACGTTAGAGATATAGGTCTATAGTTCTGCACATCTGTTCGACGTCCCTTCTTGAAAACGGGGATGACCTGTGCTCTTTTCCAATCCTTTGCAACGCTACGCTCTTCTAGAGCGGTCGCGCGGTTCCAGACTGAAGCGCGGTGCTTCTTCCGTAAACATGGAATGTGGCTTGCTTAAACTTGGATCAATAGCTGTGAGACTGTATTGCGATACTCGGCTTCATTCCAGGATTCTTCACTGCTTTCGCTGCGAGATGCCAGTGTCACGTATCCTCCATTACTGACATAATCATCTGTGGTCATCAGTCCCCTAGAACTTAGAACTACTTAAACCTAACTAACCTAAGGGCATCACACACATCCATGCCCGATGCAGGATTCGAACCTGCGACCGTAGCGGTCACGAGGTTCCAGACTGATGCGCCTAGAACCGCACGTCCACACCGGCCGGCATAGAATCGCTGTTTTTCTCTAAATAGATAAATGGTTTAGTGGCCAGTGTAGGCAGCAAACTGCTGTACTTTGCTAGTGATGCTGCGGTGTATGGGAATGTGTCCAAGCTGAGTTGCTGTAGGAGGACAGGAGATGACTTTCACAAGATTTCTGGTTGGTATAATTAAGGACAGCTAGCTCTAAATACAGGTGTAGTTAAGATGAGTAGGAAAAACAATCCCGTAATGTTAGAATATAGCATTTGTAGCGTGTAGCTTAACAAAATCACGTCGTTTAAATTCAGGGGCGTAACGTTGCAAAGAAATATGAAATACTAGCTGACCCGGCGAACTCTGTTCCGCCTTAATCTCTGCTCTGATCACGACTTTGTAGTCATTATTTGGCATGCGCTCTAAAGCACCCCTGAACAGCCTGACCAACGCATGATGTTCATGAAGTAGCTGCTGCAAATCTTGAAGAGTTGCTCATTTCATTGCTGCATTGATCTCTTGACGTCGATCAAGTTGTTCTTACAAGTTGCCCATGAAGTATACGTGTAAAAATTTATGCTGTGCATCTTCGAGAGGTAGCAATGATCCAATTCGATGGTGAATCTGTCCTTGTATCTACAAAATAAAATATTACTTATTTATAAACACTTTTTTTTAGAGTTAGCAAACATAATACGTAGAATAAGTATAGTGAGTTATTCTTCTACAATATTGTGTGCAAGTACAAAAATAAACAAATAAATACCGTGAATGTCGGATTTAATCCTCGTTCTTCGATACTGTCTGGCCCAAATGAGGTCATTTGGTTACAATCATTGTATATTTGGGTGTTTGCAAAAAAAAGACGTGATTTGGGTGTTTCGCCACAAAGCAATGAGCGCAATGGCTCAGGTGGCGGAGTCAATAGTGGCAATTTCACTTTCCCACTAAGGCAGCACAATCCGTGTGTTTCCCCGGAAAACTTCAATGCGCCACAATACTCGCAAACAACGTCCATCGGCCCAATGCAAACGCAAGGATGCAAGCAGTAATCAGTGCTGCAATCGTATCAAAACGCATAACGCAAATCGATTCTAATCATCACATGATGAATGTCTTCTTGTGCGTCGAAAATTATCTACATGTTGATCTCTGTTGTGCGCTCGACGATTTCGCATTGCCAACCGAGCCGTTTCACGGGCTGCCTCACTTTGCTCTTGTGATTGATAAGCACGAAGTCGAGCAATACTAACGCGGCGCTCTTCACGGGCAATTTTTTGTTCTTCTTCAGTCCCTTCATTCGCAATGTTTTGTATCCTTCTTGCATTACGGCTTTGTGGAGAAATATTCGGTCGTCTTGGTCGTGGCATTGCTAATGGCGATTGAAATAAATTACAAATTATTCCTTTAAATTTTTAATTAATTATCTATACTGATACTTAACCATAGACGTTTAGCTGTCATTTCCGTTTTGTTATTCCATGTCAGGTGTGTTTTTGTTATACCACGTTTTATGGTGACGTATAGCTGGCATTTGCGTTTTGTTATTCCATGAAAGATGCGTTTTTGTTATACCACGTTTTATAGCTGTCGATGGGGATAAAAAGTATCCTATGTCCGTCTCCTGGTTCTAAGATACCTCTCCACCAATTTTCAGCCAAATCGGTCCAGCCGTTCTTGACTTATAAATAGTGTAACTAACACGACTTTCTTTTATATACATTCCTGGAAATGGAAAAAAGAACACATTGACACCGGTGTGTCAGACCCACCATACTTGCTCCGGACGCTGCGAGAGGGCTGTACAAGCAATGATCACACGCACGGCACAGCGGACACACCAGGAACCGCGGTGTTGGCCGTCGAATGGCGCTAGCTGCGCAGCATTTGTGCACCGCCGCCGTCAGTGTCAGCCAGTTTGCCGTGGCATACGGAGCTCCATCGCAGTCTTTAACACTGGTAGCATGCCGCGACAGCGTGGACGTGAACCGTATGTGCAGCTGACGGACATTGAGCGAGGGCGTATAGTGGGCATGCGGGAGGCCGGGTGGACGTACCGCCGAATTGCTCAACACGTGGGGCGTGAGGTCTCCACAGTACATCGATGTTGTCGCCAGTGGTCGGCGGAAGGTGCACGTGCCCGTCGACCTGGGACCGGACCGCAGCGACGCACGGATGCACGCCAAGACCGTAGGATCCTACGCAGTGCCGTAGGGGACCGCACCGCCACTTCCCAGCAAATTAGGGACACTGTTGCTCCTGGGGTATCGGCGAGGACCATTCGCAACCGTCTCCATGAAGCTGGGCTACGGTCCCGCACACCGTTAGGCCGTCTTCCGCTCACGCCCCAACATCGTGCAGCCCGCCTCCAGTGGTGTCGCGACAGGCGTGAATGGAGGGACGAATGGAGACGTGTCGTCTTCAGCGATGAGAGTCGCTTCTGCCTTGGCGCCAATGATGGTCGTATGCGTGTTTGGCGCCGTGGAGGTGAGCGCCACAATCAGGACTGCATACGACCGAGGCACACAGGGCCAACACCCGCATCATGGTGTGGGGAGCGATCTCCTACACTGGCCGTACACCACTGGTGATCGTCGAGGGGACACTGAATAGTGCACGGTACATCCAAACCGTCATCGAACCCATCGTTCTACCATTCCTAGACCGGCAAGGGAACTTGCTGTTCCAACAGGACAATGCACGTCCGCATGTATCCCGTGCCACCCAACGTGCTCTAGAAGGTGTAAGTCAACTACCCTGGCCAGCAAGATCTCTGGATCTGTCCCCCATTGAGCATGTTTGGGACTGGATGAAGCGTCGTCTCACGCGGTCTGCACGTCCTGCACGAACGCTGGTCCAACTGAGGCGCCAGGTGGAAATGGCATGGCAAGCCGTTCCACAGGACTACATCCAGCATTTCTACGATCGTCTCCATGGGAGAATAGCAGCCTGCATTGCTGCGAAAGGTGGATATACACTGTACTAGTGCCGACATTGTGCATGCTCTGTTGCCTGTGTCTATGTGCCTGTGGTTCTGTCAGTGTGATCATGTGATGTATCTGACCCCAGGAATGTGTCAATAAAGTTTCCCCTTCCTGGGACAATGAATTCACGGTGTTCTTATTTCAATTTCCAGGAGTGTATATAGAAGCGTCTATGTGGGGATTGTGATAGTGAAGCCGAATGGTGAACTTGAGTTTACTGGGAGAATTTTGAGAAAGTGTAGCTCATTTGTAAATGAGTTCGCATGTCGAATAATAGTCAATCTCTTATTCAGTACAGCTGGAATATTTGGATTCCACACGAGGTTGGATTAAAGAAAGACATTGAACCAGTTCAGAGGTGGGTTGCTAGATTTCTTATCGGTAGCTTCAAACACCACACAGGTATTATGGACATGCTTCAGGATCGCAAGTGGAAATCTCTGGAGGGAAGGTGACGATCTTTTCAAGGAACACTACTGAGAAAATTTAGAGACCTGGCAATTGAAGCTGACTGCAGAACGATTGTGCTGTCGCTAACATACATCTCATTTTAGAAGCACGGAGGTAAGATATGAGAAATTGGTGCTCGTATGGAGACATATAGGGTCATTTTTCCCTCGCTCTGTTTGCCAGTGGAACAGGAAAGGCAGTGACTATTAGTGCAATAGGGTACCACCTACCACGCGCCGTATGATGGTTTGTGGAGTCTGTACAATATGTAGATGTAGTAGATGTAATCCAAATTGGTGTCCTTCATTGGCGTCTGCTCAGTATCTTGTTGATTTCTTAGGCAGTTATATAGCTGGTGTCTGTGTGTGTGTGCTGATCAGTCGGGTGCAGGCAGATTGGTGTGTTGGTCGGAGTCCTCAAACACACTGGGTCAAGTCCAGCCACAGATTGGGACGGAGCTGAAGGCTGCTGCCGAAAATCGGTACCGATGGTCGAGCTGTAAGGAGATGTTGACGAAATTTAGTATGCAGTACCGCGGTCGTCAGTGTGCACTGCTGGCGGACGATGCTGGAGTCTCTTGTGGAGCATGCTGGAGACTGGCACATGCACAGAGGGATGGGTATGTCGCTGTTGTCCTCTGGCGTTTTTGCAGTGGGACGTGCTGCTGTTCTCATACTGAGGAGCGTGTACGAGGAGAGTTGTGGTTTTCGAATGTGTCTGGCTGCTTGGAGGACCCGTGGGGTACGGTAACCTGCTGGCTGCGTATGTGTTATGTAATGGCAGGTTGCCAGGCGAGTGCTTACACAGCTTCTCCACCTTTATTGAGATGGTGAAGCCAGCTAGCCAGAGGCAAGAAGGAGAAAAACAGCGAAACAGTGAAACTTCCAAGAATGGAGAACAGGAGGTGTAAGGAAGTCAGCAAGGTCATAGGACACGACCGCAATGGGTGCACAGTGGGGGGCGAGAGGTGGCGGGGGGGGGGGGGGGCGGGGGCGGGGGAGGGGGCGATGACTAGACAGAGGTGGCACCAGGCAGGGCCGCACATTAGGCGCAATGTGTGCCTTGGAGCCATCTGTCAGAGGAGAAGGTAAATGTGTGAGTTGGGAATAACCCACACACAGAAAACAAGGGGCCCAGGAAGGTGTGGAGGAATCAAGGATAGAGGAGGTGGGGGGGAGGGTAGGCATCAGGTAGAAAGAAAGGCAGAATGATGAAAAATGTGGGAGGAGGTCAAATGCTTATGTTAGCACTGTTCGATAATAGCAGAGTGTTGTCACCATAAGACACAGAGAGGAAGGCAATGAAATGGGAGGATAATAAGGGCACAAAAAGTGAAGGAGAAAGTCTGGAGGAGATGGGAGCATCCAACGGGCTGGCGGTGGGCCACACTCTATATGTATATGTATACCTTATACAAACACTGTAAACTGACTCGTTCCATTCATTTCAATAAAAGAAACGTTAAAAATGACCTACCTAACTACCTAAATAACTAAACACAGTGTTAGTCCTTCTCAGTAGGAAACTGAAAGAGAATGAGAACAGTGTTCATTGTTGCTAGATTTTCTCCTCCCCCTCCCCACTCCCTCTCATCCTTCACCATCCACTCATATACACACTGCCCCTCCACCTTACCCTCCCCCTCACTCCCACCACCCCACTCGCCTCACCTCACCCTTCCTCCACTGCTCCATACCCCTTCTTCTACTCCCACTACCATGCCCCCCTCCCCCACCCCTTCTCTCCCTCTAACCCTATGACATCATTGATAATGTCATGGATAGTTACCAGATTGCAGCCACGCCTCTGATATTGACTGATTGCCCTATTGCAAAGTTATGGTAAACTGAAGAATGGTAGGAAATTCAAGCAGTGGGGGTTTTACCCAGGCCAATCATACAACTGTGGAAGTTGGGGTATTATACTAAGTATAAATTGGCCTGAAATTTTAAAAAATGCGGTGAGACATTGGTCTGTTAGCGTGAAATTCAAGGGCAGTCTGTAGGACATGAGAACCCAACGTGACGATCCGAAGTAGTGACCTGGATATATTAGCACACTCTCTACGATGCCCAATCAAAGGTGGTGACCAGGGGACACTAGGACGTTCACTATGACGTCATAATCTAAGAAGGAAATCCAAGATGGTGAACAGGGCATCTGAGAACAAATCCAAGATGGTTTGTCTAGGGAAAGGAGGACAGCCTTTATGGTTGGAAGATCACTTCTTCCAAGTTTAAAATGGTGCAGGAATTCACAAAATCATCGGTTTTCCCCATTCTTTACAATTCACTTGTGCTATTATTAAACAGTTCTACCAACCCCCTCCATTCCCAACGTTGCAACTTGTAAGTTTGAAACTCAAGAGCTGACCTGTTCTATCTTTAAAACTGAATAGCCCATATTTGGTTGTGAAACACTTGTCACCATCATATGTAGTGATACAGTTGTTCATTTGCACCTTTATTATTGAAAGAAAGAACACAAAGTGGAGAGTTCCTTCGACACTCGGAAATTTCACCACCAGGGCACAAACGGCGTAAAGCCAAATGCTGTTAGTGCCACACCAAGCTGGGTGGAGCTGCGCTACCCTCTCTCCACACTTTGAGTTTCCAGTAAATCCAACATTGGCACCTGTCGTCGTGCCACCAGCATTGTCTAGTGCACCTGATACAAGGAGCAGATACGAAGTCAGCACGTTAGATTCATTTCAGGCACAGAGTTACAACTATCACTAACGTCTGCACCACTCAAGCCTTGGTATAGTGCAGCTATCAAAGTGGTGTTATTCTCAATAGCTTTGCAGCTGACTACTAAACATCCAGATGTCAGACACTCAGGTCGGTACCAAACGTCGTGTGTCGACAGAGTATCAACGAAAACACCGATTATTTCGTGCTGTGTGCTGTAGTCCAGTAGAAGATGTGTAAATGGTAATTAAAAGTAACACCAGAACTCCAGAATATAGGTAAACAGCACCTGTAAGGTCCTAATGTGAAGATCTCTGGTTACCAGTATGGTAGCTCAGCATGTTCGGTCAGAGGGTTAGCTACCTTGTGTACTAAAATAAAAATGAGTGACTGGATCAAAGATGAACATGAACAGGCGTCATGGGACGTGCGCCCCGACCAGAAACAACGACCAATAACGAAGAAAACGTGATCAAAAAAGAAGGCAGGTGAGCTGGTAGAGTGTCAGATCGTTGTACTAAAGGTCACTAGGTCGAAACCCACTGATGGCGAATTATTTTTTTAAAGACTACGCGTGAAATTGTAGTACGCGAGAACATTTTTCTGCCTTGTGAAAGGACGTTTCATAGTTCGTAGTAATGTTGTTTTGGCAGTCTGCCTTCGCTACATTAATTGAAAGTAGCAGTCCTATAGAGTACATTGTGTAGATAGGTGTGGTGTTATCTATACAAATGTACACTACAGGTTTACTACTTTCAATTAATGAAGCGAAAGCAGACTGCCAAAAGAATATAACTACAAACTCCGAAACGTCCTTTTACGTGGCAGAAAAATGCTCTCCCATATAACAATTTCACGCGTAATGTGTTAAATAAAATTACGATTAGTGCGTCTGGAACTTGGGATCTTTAGCACAACAATATGACGCGCTACCAAGTCACCTACCAGAGAGTACGTCACAGATATGGTTTGCCTATACTCTGTAGTATTGGCGTTACTTTTAATAACCGTTTACGCATCTTCTACTGGACGACAGCACACAGCACGAACTAAATCGGTGTTTTGGTTGACAATGTATCGTCACACATCTGAGTGTCTGACATCTGTAGATTTGGGTGTGAGTGCAAGTGACAGTAAACACATTGTTGTAGGTATGTCCGCAGACCATGAGTTCAGTGTTGAGGTAATTTTTGAAAATCCACAATTTAATGATATGAAGTTAGTGCTTTCAGACCATCAATGGTACCAATCATGTCAGAATTCAGCGCAAATAACTGCAAAGCTCAATGATGAAAGTTCGATGTTCAAATGCATACGTTGTTACTGGATTGTAATACAAAATGTGTTGGAACTACCCAAGAACAGTGAAAATATACAACAACGATAATACCACATAGTCCATCCACTAAAATGAATCTACAGTCACGAACATGATGTGTGCTAGCTCAGCCATCCAGTGTGCAGTGTATGATCGTCTTGGGAGCTGGGAATATTTTTTGGAAATGTATGGCATGCGTTTACAAATATGACAATTCAGAAAATTCCAGTGGAGGCCTTTGCAACTAATTTCGATGTATGTTGTGCCTCAGTATGCAGCTGCATTAGCAACATCATTACCTGGCATTGCTAGAGAAGTGTGTGCATTTTTATATATATGGTATTTGTATACTTTTAATTGTTAGCTCAAATTTAAAAAGAGAAAACATCATCATTCTAAACAGTGTTTCATATCATAAAAAATTCAAATTATTGAATAAATTCTCCAGTTGATATAACAAAAGTATATTTGACATCCAGAGTGATTTACATATCAAGTAAGACCCGACCATGTAACATTAACGTATAGGCAGGAGCATGTAGTAGAAGTGCTATGTAAGTACAAACGAATAGTTGTCCATGTACAGCATACTTCTATACCTGGTAGACAAGTTCTTGATGTAAGGAGCCGTGAATTTACAGTCCAGGTATTGCTGTATCAAAGAGACATAGAACATTTTTACATGACATAAGTCTTGATAGTTCAGCTGTTGCCATGCCATAGAGTAATGGAGCATTGGCAGCTGTAACAAAATACCTCATATTACACTTAAATTATTACAAACTGTCCCATTTTACAGAAAAAGCTGTAACAAATTGGCTTTCATTATTTATAAATGTTGTACAGCTTTACATAGTAAACTCTCGAAACTAAGTACCTCAGACTGGTGTAGAAGTAAAAGACTACACAGAACCCACAGAGTGACTTTACAGTCCAAGCCGTCACTATGTCGAAAGGACTTAATACATCTTAAATGAGATAAAACTTATACAACAACTCAACTGATGCAGTGTCATAAAGAGAGAGAGGGTTAACAGTTCAAGCGTTTTGTAGCTGTTCTTGGACTTAGTAGTTCATTATTAGAAGTATGAAACATACAAAATGTCTGTGTGAGTGAGAGATCACGATCAAGGAAACTTTCTGCAGCCACAGTGGAATCGTTCTTTGACTTCATAAACTACATTTCACTGGAAAATACTATGCATTATATCTCATGTGCCAAATTTGACTCATATCAATGCCATCAGCAACCGTTTCATTTTGTGTCACACAGTATCGATGATGGAACGTACAGAAATGTGCTATTAAGCAATGATTACCATTTCTCAAAAAGAGGCAATACATATCACTGATAACGTGTGGTGGCCAGCATCTTCTGAGCAGTGAAGTTTCACTCATGGCTCTGTTCTGAGTAGACATAGGGGCAGCCAGTTGTGGGCTGTCCACCTGCATCTCATCAAGAGGCGATTCTCACCAGAGAATCCCGTTTCAGGTACGTGAGCAGAGTTATTCCGCCTGTAAATGGCTTATGCACCTAGTTTATTGATTTCCACTCTTGTAAAAATGTCAATCTTCTTTAATCACGTACACCGCTCAGACACAATATAATGACCACCTACCTAGTAGCCGGTATGTCCACCTTTGGCACGGATAACAGTAGCGACTCAGCGCGATTTGGAAGCAAAGACGACTTGGTCGGTCACTGGTGTGAGTTGACACCGCATCTACACACACAGGTCACCTAATTCTTTTAACTCCGTGGAGGTGCGCGATGACCTCTGATGACACATTCAATCTCATCCCAGACGTGTTTGATCGGGTTTGGATCTGACGAGTTGGGGGGCCAGCACACCAATTGCAACTCGCCACTGTGTTCCTCGAACCACCCCATCACACTCCCCAGTTTGTGACACGGCCTATTCCCTTGTTGAAAAATGTCACTGCCATCCGGAAACATGATCGTCATGAAGGGATGTAGGTGGTCTGGAATCAGTATGTGATACTCCCTTGTCCGCCATGGTGCCTTGCACGAGCTCCACTGGACCCATGGATGCCCACGTGAACGTTCCCCAGAGCATAATGGAGTCACTGCCAGCTTGTCTCTGTCCAGCAGTACAGGTGTCAAGGAGTTGTTCCCCTGGAAGACTACAGATTCGCGCCCTCCCATCGGCATGATGAAGATGTGGTTTCATCAGACCATGCAACGCCCTGCCACTGCGCCAACGTTCACTGCCAATGGTTGCGTGCCAATTTCAATAGTAGTTCCCAATGTTGTGGTGTTTACATTGGCATATGCACGGGCCATTGGCCGCGAAAGCCCATCGTTAGATGTGTTCAGACACTCTTGTACCCTGCCCAGGAGTTAAAATCTGATGTTAGTTCCGCTACAGATCGCCGCCTTTCCTGTTTTTCAAGTCTGCCCAGCCTGTGACATCGAACGTCGATAATGAGGGACGGCCGCCCAACCTCACGATGTGTGGTTGGCTACACCACTTGTCGAAGACACTCATCGCAATACTCCTTGAACATCTGACAAGTCGTGCAGTTTCCGAAATGCTCGTACCGAGTCTCTGGGTCATCATATCGTGCCTTCGGTCAAACTCAGATATATTGCGCTCCTTCCCCATTCTACACGTGGACACAACGCACTATGATACTATGTGCACCGTGTTTGTGTCTGACTAACAGTCATTCCTCCTCAGGCGATGCTCCTATCGCCTGGACGTGTTTATATCAATAGTAGGTCGGTAGTCATAATGTTCTGACCGATCAGTGTGTATTTGTCATGCTGTTGAGGGCTATAACTCGACTTGTAAATAAGAAAAAAGTGTGTTTCAACCTCCATTTTCGTTTGTAAGTGGCTGCAGCACATAGGAAAGACGAGTTTATAGAATAACAAGCAATTACCATAATTTTCATCATAGCTTTCATCAACCCCATATATAATTTTTTATGGATTTAAAGAACCTGCTCTTTCCACGGTTTCTCACCCACTGCACCAGGATGCCAGATGCGCATCTCCCTTTTTCATAGATTGCCCGGCGCGCCGAATGGCATCGTGGTTTGAGGCGCCATGTCACGGACTGCGCAGTCCCTCCCGCCAGAGGTTCAAGTCCTCCCTCTGGCATAGGTGTCTGTGTTGTTCTTAGCATAAGTTAGTTTAAGTAGTGTGAAACCCTAGGGACCCACGACCTTAGCAGCTTGGTCCCTTAGGAATTCACACACACACACACACACACACACACACACACACACACATAGATTGCCCCTGCAGAATTTACTTGTGGGTTATAGTTCATTTTTAAACTGGGAAGAATTTTCACTTTCCCTGACAGTTTCAATGTGCGGTAACGCACAAGTGTGCTTATCGCATTTAAAATTCTCTGCTCCTCCTACAATTTTAACTTTTGTCACTTGGGCTGCGACTGCAGAGCCATTACAAACAGTTTCACAACATGTTAGGCATTTCAATTGGCAGTACGAAATTCAAATGGCTCTGAGCATTATGGGACTTAACATCTGAGGTCATCAGTCCCCTAGAACTACTTAAACCTAACTAACCTAAGGACATCACACATATCCATGCCCGAGGCAGGATTTGAACCTGCGACGTAGCGGTCGCGCGGTTCCAGACTGAAGCGTCTTGAACCGCTCGGCCACACCGGTCGGCAATTGGCAGCACGCATTGTACAGTATTTCCAGTGCGACCAGGTGGCTTTTGCTAGGGGCAGGGTCAGGATAATTCTGGCGTTGGTCCAACCCAGGCTGACAAGGCACTCAAGATCCATGGTATATGCAGCTTACGGCCTGGTGGTGAACTTTGCAAGTATGGCAGAGGGCCCTCCCAGTATTGTATTCGCTCAAACAAAGGTGCAAGTGAATACATATCGCACTGGACATTACGAGGGGCGTTTGAAAAGTGCGCGAAAAAATAAAAACTACTTCGTGTTTGGGGTGAACCTTTTTTATTTTTCGACATAGTCTCCTTTTAGACTTATACACTTCGTCCAACGCTGTTCTAATTTGTTGATCCCTTCCGAATAATAGGAATCGTCCAAGTCTGCAAAATAGCTATCAGTTGCTGCAATCACCTCCTCGTTTGAATAAAATCTTGGTCCCGCCAGCCAGTTCTTCAAATTGGGGAACAGATAGTAGTCCGAGGGAGAATAGGGGGATGTGAAACGAGTTGGAATCCTATTTCCATTAATTTTGCGACCACAACTGCTGAGATATATGCTGGTGCATTGTGGTGATGGAAAAGGACTGTTTTGCGGTCCTATCGCCAGCGCTTTTCTTGCAGCTCGGTTTCCAAACGGTCCAATAACGATGAATAATATGCACCTGTAATTCTTCTACCCCTTTCCAGATAGTCGATGAGGATTAACCCTTGCGAATCCCAAAAGACAGTCACCTTAACCTTTCCTGCCGAAGGAATGGTCTTCGCCTTTTTTGGTGCAGATTCTCCCTTGGTAACCCATTTTTTAGATTGTTGTTTAGTCTCAGGAGTATAGTAATGTATCGATGTTTCATTCACGGTGACGAAACGACGCTTGAAGTCCTGTGGATTCTTCCTGAACAGCTGCAAACCATCCTTGCAACACTTCACGCGATTCCGTTTATGTTCAAGCGTGAGCAATGGAGGAACCCATCTTGCGGATGGCTTTCTCATCTCCAAATGTTTATGCAAAATGTTGTGTACCCGTTCATTCGAGATGCCCACAGCACTAGCACTATTACGCACCTTAACTCTTCTGTCATCCATCACCATATTCTGGATTTTATCAATGATTTCTGTAGTTGTAACTTCCACAGGGCGTCCAGACCGTTCAGCATCACTTGTGCCCATATGGGCAGTCTGAAAATTTTGAAACCACTTATAAACTGTTCTAATCAAAGGTGCAGAGTCATCGTAATGTTTATCAAGCTTCTCTTTGGTCCCCTGAGGCGTTTTGCATTTCATAAAGTAATGTTTAATCAGCACATGAAATTGTTTTCTGTCCATTTTTTGACAATCACTCGACTTCCTTGATTAACACTAATGCCAAACAAAAACAAACAGATCAATACGGCTGAAACTTAGTGTGCGTTCTTTCCAAAGATGCTACTAACTGCTAGCCTGAGTGGCCTGCCGGTTCTAGGCACTACAGACTGGAACAGCGCGACCGCTACAATCGCAGGTTCGAATCCCGCCTCGGGCATTGATGTGTGTGATGTCCTTAGGTTAGTTAGGTTTAAGTAGTTCTAAGTTGTAGGGGACTCAGAAGTTAAGTCCCATAGTGCTCAGAGCCATTTGAACCATTTGCTACTAACTAAACATGACCTCGATACGCGCTGGTGGTGCCATCTCTCGGACTTTGCACGAACTTTTCAAACGCCCCTAGCATAATTACAAGTATTTGACAACAATATGTGAGACATTCCGTTTTAAAGGTAGAACAAGTCAGCTCTCGGGGTTCAAACGAAGATTGACAATTATCGGAACTGCAATTTTGGAGGAGTGGGGGAGGAATTGTTTAAGCATAGTACAAGCGTATCATGTGCAAGAGTGAACAGTACCATCATCAGAGTGGGGAAAACCGATGATTTATCGAATATTCGGCCATTTTCAGATTAGATTAAGGGATCCTACAACCATCAGGTCGTCCTCATTTCCATATGTCCACCATCTTAGATGTAGAGTGTCCTCATATCTCCAGGTCGCCGTCTTGGATTGCAATATCATACCTACTGCCCTCGTATCCGCCGACCGTCATCTTGGATCACAAACTTGTATTCTCAGGCCATAGAGACTGCTCTTGTATCCTCAGTTCGTCAGCTTACATTGCTTCCTTGGATTCTGACGTCATACAGACGTTTTGGTTTAGAATGTTACAATATTGCGGCGAGGGGCTTTAAATTTCTATGAGCACTGTAAACATGTACCTCCGAACAAACATAATATTTACCATGTAACTTTGATTTACCATGGACTCTACCTCCGAAAATGACATATAAAATTCAAAATCCATCCCAACATATACATTCTGAACACATGTTAAAAACACTCTCGATGACATAGTGCATACTTTTCACACAGGGAGAAACAACACTTGTACAAGAAAACAAGACCGCCATTCCCATGAGGTGAATTGTAAATGATTGTGTACCTCCTACAAACCTACTAACAGCGCAGATGCAATCTCTGTTCATTCAGTATTACACATCTGAAAATTGTAGGACAAGAAAAATTTGCTATTTAGCTAAAACACAACAGATAACAAAGAAATCATGTACTACAGTGATGCTTTGCTTCGATTTAGAAAAACTGTACATTATCATTACATTAACAGCCCTGTTAACAAGGTCATTAAACTAACTGAAGAAAACCTGATGAAACACAAGCAGCTTCCTCAGGAACATGTGGATGAAACAATAACATTGTTACAGTTAATAATACAACAAAACTGTTTTGAATTCAATTAGGAGTACTACGGTCAAAGATGTTTACCTATGGGTTTATCTATTTCCGGGACACTAGTCAACATCTTCATGAATCATACCGAAAAACTAGTATTTGAAGTTCTGTTAACAAAGAGAGGTTACAATGTCATCTACTGATACAACTAGATGGATGACATAATATACACTGAAGAGCCTAAGAAACTGGTACACTTGCCTAATATAGTATAGGGCCACCGCGAACACGCAGAAGTGCCCCAATACAGCGTGACATAGACTCAATTAATGTCTGGAGTCTGCTGAAGAGAAATGACACCATGGGAGCAGGGCTATTCATAAATCCGTAACAGTACGACAGGGTGGAGATCTCTTCTGAACAGCATCCCAAATATGATCAGTAATGTTCTTGTCTACGGAATTAGGTGGCCAGCGAAAGTGTTTAAACTCAAAAGAGTGTTTCTGGAGCTACTCTGAGGCAATTCTGAACGTGTGGGGTGTAGCTTTGTCCTGTTGGAATTGCCCTAGTCCGTCGTAATGCGGAATGCACTATAGACATGAGTGGATGCAGGTGATCAGACAGGATGCTAACATACGTGTCACCTGTCAGAGTCGTATCACTCCAACTGCACACGTCCCACACCATTAAATGGACTCCGTCAGCTTGAACAGTCCCCTGCTGGCATGCAGGTACCATGGATTTATGATGTTGTCTCCATACCCATACACGTCCATCCGCTTGATACAATTAGAAACGAGACTCGTCCGACCAGGCAACAAGTTTGCAGTCATCAACAGGCCAATGTCGGTGTTCACTGGCCCAGGCGAGACGTAGAGCTTTGTGTTGTGCAGTCATCAAGAGTACAGGAATGGGACTTCAGCTCAGAAGGCCCATATCGATTATGTTTCTTTGAATGATTCGGACGCTGACTCTTACTGATGACCTAGCATTGAAATCTGTAGCTATTTGCGGAAGGGTTGCACTTCTTTCACGTTGAACGATTCTCTTCAGTCGGCGTTGCCCCCTCTCTTGCAGCATCTTTTTCCAGCAGTATCTCGCAGATACTGTGTCCCATCGCTCGTGCACCGACTGTAACACCACGTTCAAACTCACATAAATCTTGATAACCTGCCATTACAACAGCAGTAACCAATCTAACAATTGCGCCACTTCTTGTTCTTTTTCATTGTATTTAAATTCCCCATTGGGGCGGGCTGGCAGCAGCACATGAGCTGCTCTTCAGCCGAAAGACGTAGAACAGACAATAGAAGAATTTAAAATGACATAAAGGAGGAAATATGGTGGACATAGATATAAAAAAGGGGGAACATTATGGAAGTTAATGGACAAAAAGGGGCGACTGTAAAATGGAGATCAAAACCGTAAAAAAGTAGCACACACAAAAAAACCATACACTGGGACAATTAAAAGAACACAAGGCGAAGTACGACCGGCGCATAAAAGTATCGACGATCAATGTACAGTGGAACAGCACCAAACACTACACTGACATAGCACACTGATGTTGTTGTTGTTGTTGTTGTTGTTGTTGTGGTCTTCAGTCCTGAGACTGGTTTGATGCAGCTCTCCATGCCACTCTATCCTGTGCAAGCTTCTTCATCTCCCAGTACTTACTGCAACCTACATCCTTCTGAATCTGGTGAGTGTATTCATCTCTTGGTCTCCCTCTACGATTTTTACCCTCCACGCTGCCCTCCAATGCTACATATGTGATCCCTTAATGCCTCAGAACATGTCCTACCAACCGGTCCCTTCTTCTTATCAAGTTGTGCGACAAACTCCTCTTCTCCCCAATTCTATTCAATACCTCCACATTAGTTATGTGATCTACCCACCTAATCTTCAGCATTCTTCGGTAGCACCACATATCGAAACCTTCGAATCTCTTCTTGTCCAAACTACGATGACTATCCACAAATTACATTACGTTTTGGAATTAAAAATAAATAAAGTATTGAAATTATTTTTTATTATATACAGATGAAAGCCACACTTAAATACTACTTTTCTACATAGTTGCCATTTAAATTAAGGCACTTATCGTAGCGATGGACGAGCTTGGAAATGCCTTCGTCGTAAAATTCGGCCGCCTGCGCCTTCAACCACGTGGTTACCTCTTCTTGAAGCTGAGCGTCGTCATCAAAACGCTGCATAGCCAACCACTTCTTCATTGCTGGGAATAAGTGGAAGTCGCTCGGTGCCAGGTCGGGACTGTGCGGCGGATGAGGAAAGAACTCGCACTTAAAAGATTCGAGAACTTCACGAGTGGCATTTGCCGTGTGGGCCCGGGCGTTGTCCTGAATCAGCAAGCCCATCTTTCCTCTGCGCTTGATTTGTATTGCTCTTCTGAGGTTGTGCAGAGTTTGGCAATACCTTTGAGAGTTTATTGTAGTGCCTCTTTCCAGGAAATCCACAAAAATCACACCTTTTCTGTCCCAAAAGATAGTCGCCATCACCTTCCTTGCCGACATTGTCTGCATGCATTTCTTGGGTTTTGGGGGGGGGGGAGGGGAATTTGTGTGTTCCCACTGCATTGACTGCAATTTTGTATCGCAGTTCACATGCTTAACCCATGTTTCGTCACCAGCAACGATGCAATCGAGTAATGATTCGCCATCTTTCTCGTAAGCGTCCAAAAACGTTAAGGCTGCAGCCATTCGCAGATTTTTGTGAATCTCTGTCAAGATTTTTGGTATCCATCTTGCACAAAACTTGTGGTAACCAAGCTTTTCGGTAACGATTTCGTGCAACAAACTTCGTGAAATTTGTGGAAAACTCATAGAGAGTTCCGTTATTGTGAAATTACGGATTTCACGGATCACGGCATCGGCTTTTTCCACAAGTTCGGCAGTCACTATGCAGGGTCTTCCACTTCGCTCTTCGTCGTGAACGTTAGTTCGGCCATTTTTAAATTTTATGAACCATTGACGCACTCGACCTTCAGTGATTATGTTGTCCCCATACACTACACAAAACTGCCGATAGATTTCTATCGGTGTACAGTTTCTTGCAGTCAGAAACCTTATAACAGCACGCACTTCACACTTCGCGGCATTTTCAATTAACGCTGACATTTCAAACTGTCACAGTAACTCAACAGAGTACAGCACGAACCTCTCACTAGCACGGCAGGATGTCGACTGAGCGGCGGAATGCCATGAAACCAAGATGACTGCGCTAGCCCCGCCCTTAACGGACACAAACGAAAACGTTATGTACTTTGTGGATAGCCGTCGTACTTATCGTCCATGTTTCACTTCCATACATGGCTACACTCCATACAAATACTTTCAGAAACGACTTCCTGACACTTAAATCTATACTCGATGTTAACAAATTCCTCTTCTTCAGAAACGCTTTCCTTGCCATTGCCAGTCTACATTTTATATCCTCTCTAATTCGACCATCATCAGTTATTTTGCTCCCCAAATAGAAAAACTCCTTTACTACTACTATAAGTATCTCATTACCTAATCTAATTCCCTCAGCATGACCCGACTTAATTCGATTACATTCCATTATCCTCGTTTTGCTTTTGTTGATGTTCATCTTATATCCTCTTTTCAAGACACTGTCCATTCCGCTCATCTGCTCTTCCAAGTCCTTTGCTGTCTCTGACAGAATTACAATGCCATCGGCGAACCTCAAAGTTTTTATTTCTTCTCCATGGATTTTAATACCTACTTCGAATTTTTCTTTTGTTTCCTTTACTGCTTGCTCAATATACAGATTGAATAACATCGGGGAGAGGCTACAACCCTGTCTCACTCCCTTCCCAACCACTGCTTCCCTTTCATGCCCCTCGACTCTTATAACTGCCATCTGGTTTCTGTACAAATCGTAAATAGCCTTTCGCTCCCTGTATTTGACCCCTGCCACAAGAGAGTATTCCAGTCAGCATTGTCAAAAGCTTTCTCTAAGTCTACTAATGCTAGAACGTAGGTTTGCCTTTCCTTAATCTTTCTTCTAAGATAAGTCGTAAGGTCAGTATTGCCTCATGAGTGCCAACATTTCTACGGAATCCAAACTGATATTCCGAGAGGTCGGCTTCTACTAGTTTTTCCGTTCGTCTGTAAAGAATTCGCGTTAGTATTTTGCAGCTGTGACTTATTAAATTGATAGTTCGGTAATTTTCACATGTGTCAACACCTGCTTTCTTTGGGATTGGAATTATTATACTCTTCTTGAAGTCTGCGGGTATTTCGCCTGTCTCATTCATCTTGCTGACCAGATGGTAGAGTCTGTCAGGACTGGCTCTCCCAAGGCCGTCAGTAGTTCTAATAGAATGTTGTCTACTCCCGGGGCCTTGTTTCGACTCAGGTCTTTCAGTGCTCTGTCAAACTCTTCACGCAGTATCGTATATCCCATTTCATCTTCATCTACATTCTCTTCCATTTTCATAATATTGTCCTCAAGTACATCACCCTTGTATAGACCCTCTATATACTCCTTCCACCTTTCTGCTTTCCCTTCTTTGCTTAGAACTGGGTTTCCATCTGAGCTCTTTATATTCATACAAGTGGCTCTATTTTCTCCATAGGTCTCATTAATTTTCCTGTAGGCAGTGTCTATCTTACCCCTAGTGAGATAAGCCACTACATCCTTACATTTTTCCTCTAGCCATCCCTGCTTAGCCATTTTGCACTTCCTGTCGATCTCATTTTTGAGAAATGAGACATTTGTATTCATTTTTGCTTGCTTCATTTACTGCATTTTTATATTTTCTCCTTTCATAAAATCTATATTTCTTCTGTTACCCAAGGATTTCTACTAGCCCTCGTCGTTTTACCTACTTGATCCTATGCTGCCTTCACTACTTCATCCCTCAAAGCTACCCATTCTTTTTCTACTGTATTTCTTTCCCCAAATCCTGTCAATTGTTCCCTTATGCTCTCCCTGAAACTCTGTACAACCTCTGGTTTAGTCAGTTTATCCAGATCTAATCTCCTTAAATTCCCACTTTTTTGCAGTTTCTTCAGTTTTAATCTACAGTTCATAACGAATAGATTGTGGTCAGAGTCCACATCTGCCCCTGGAAATGTCTTACAATTTAAAACCTGGTTTCTAAATCTCTGTCTTACCATTATATAATCTATCTGATACCTTCTAGTATCTCCAGGATTCTTCCATGTATACAACATTCTTTTACGATTCTTGAACCAAGTGTTAGCTATGATTAAGTTATGCTCTGTGCAAAACTCTACCAGGCGGCTTCCTCTTTCATTTCTTAGCCCCAATCCAATTTCGCCTACTATGTTTCCTTCTCTCCCTTTTCCTACTCTCGAATTCCAGTCACCCATGACTATTAAATTTTCGTCTTCCTTCACTACCTGAATAATTTCTTTTAGCTCATCATACACTTCTTCAATTTCACACTGATGACGAAGAGAGAAATGGAGGATCTGCTGGGCGCAATAAGATGTGGGTGAAGGGAAGTAGTGAGGGAGGGGAAGAGAGTGGTGGAGACGGGCGGGAGAGCTCCTCGAAGAGGGCGGAGGAGGGAAGGATTTGTGGGAGGGGAAAGAGATGAGGGTGACTGAGGGGGGGAGGAGGAAAATCCGTTCTGGGAGAAGGAGGGGAGAGGAAAAGGGGGCTCTGGGGAGGGGGGAAACAACGTGTGGTTAGTTGGAAATTTAGGGTATATGTCGTGGCATAGTTCAACATGCGGGAGGGGAGGTGCTGGAAATTGCCCTGATGAAGGAAATGGTGGGTGTGGAGGTGGAGAGAGGAAGTGATACAGCGATACAACTGTGCCAGACACTTGTCTTATATAGGCATTGCTGAGCGCAGCGCCGTTTTCTGTCTGTTTACATATCTCTGTATTTGAATATGCATGCCTATACCATTTTCGTTGGCGTTTCAATGCCTATGCTAGATTAGGCTCATGACACATTGCAGCATATATGTAAGTAGTATGCACAACAACATAAAGTTTGTAGTAGAGGAAGAAAAAGAAAACAATCTCAACATTCTGGATATAACCACAAGAAATGACAATCACAACAATGACAGGACAGCAGACACAATAAATAAAGTAACCTCAAGCCAGTCCCAGAATCACAATTTGATATCAGTTACATTTTAAAGAGGCCCAATGAAATTCCTCTAAACACGTATGATTACCAAAAGGAGGTAGAAACTGTAAACCACATGCAATGTAAGTTAAACTTAAGGTAAACTTAACAAAAGAACGAAGCTACAAATGAAGACACACAGGCCGGTCGTTGTGGCCGAGCGGTTCTAGGCGCTTCAGTCCAGAACTATGCGGCTGCTACGGTTGCAGGTCCGAGTCCTGCCTCAGGCGTGGATGTGTGTGATGTCCTTAGGTTAGTTAGGTTTAAGTAGTTCTACGTCTAGGGAACTGATGACCTCAGATGTTAAGTCCCACAGTGCCTAGAGCCATTTGAACCATTTGAGACACACAGCTAACATAGATGCATGGTCAAGTCACGTTAGTGTGACCACTACCTATGTTCGATGTCAATGTCAACTACTCACAGATAGCACGTGCCAGACGAGTAGTGAAGGGTACATAAAGTATGTCTGGAGGACGTAGAAAACAGTGCAGTAGTTCTCATAATGGGGAAACGGAGAGATATATCTGACCTCAGAAAGTGCGTGATCACTGGTTTTGGGACAAGGATGGAAGTCCTTCAGAAATAGCTAAGTTTGTAAACTGTTTTCCTGCTGCCATCAGCAAATTATAGTGTTAACTGTGTGCAAATTGTTTAACTATCCGTCGTTTGGCACGCATATATTTCCCTAAGCTCACATTGGTTTGCAGCACTTCACATTTCTGAAGGTGAAATATGACGCAGTCTAGTGATACTACTGTTTGTTTGTACACTCCTGGCTAAACTCGCTAACCTGGCACAGTAGAATCTGTGGTGCACCACATGCCATAGATGACAGGGATAAATGGCAGCTGCAGAGATGTGTACATGCGAATGGACACGAAGCAGCTGAGCAACTGGCCGACGACCAGATGAACCAAGGAATTATCAACAGTGCGTCCTCAACGACAGTTGAGCAGCGATTACTGCATATGGGTTTTGCAGCAGGCATCTTGTTCATGCACCCATGCTGACTGCCCACTGGCGATGAGGACTGGATTTTGCACGCCGCTACCACAACCGTATGTCCCTGAGTGGCGACAGGTGGCCTCTTCAGACGAATCATATTTAATGCTCCGTTGGCGTGAAACGTCTGGAAGCAAACATCCTGCAACAATCGTCTAAAGTGCCCAGGTTGGAGAAGGGAGTGTTGTGGTCTGGTCAGTGTTGTTGTGGCATTCCTTGGGTGATCTCGTCATTCTGCGAGGCACAACGGATCAACCAGACTATGCATCTATCTTTGGGGACAATGCCCACGCCTACATTCAGTTCGTTTTTTCTCAGCACATTGGCCTCTACTAGGAGGACAACACATGCGTGGCTGGAAGAGCCGCAGGATGAGTCTGACATACTTCTCTGGGCATCAAACTCTCCGGATTTACACCTAATCAAGAATCTGTGGACCAAGCTCGATAGCGCTGTTCGTGCCATGGATCCTCAGCCGAGATACACAGCGCTTCTAGCCACAGCACTTGTGTCAGCGTGGCTCCACATCCCTGTCGGTACCTTCCAGAGCCCTCTCCCTCCACGTCTCGCAGCAGTCAGTGCTGCAAAAGGTATTTATTCAGGTTTTGAATGGTGATATTACCAAACTGAGTAAAGAGAGCATGTTGTTGTTGTTGTTGTGGTCTTCAGTCCTGAGACTGGTCTGCTGCAGCTCTCCATGCTACTCTATCCTGTGCAAGCTGCTTCATCTCCCAGTACCTACTGCATCCTACATCCTTCTGAATCTGCTTAGTGTATACATCTCTTGGTCTCCCTCTACGATTTTTACCCTCCACGCTGCCCTCCAATACTAAATTGGTGATCCCTTTATGCCTCAGAACATGTCCTACCAACCGATGCCTTCTTCTTGTCAAGTTGTGCCACAAACTCCTCTTCTCCCAAAATCTATCCAATACCTCCTCATTAGTTATGTGATCTACCCATCTAATCTTCAGCATTCTTCTGTAGCACCACATTTCGAAAGCTTCTATTCTCTTCTTGTCCAAAACATTTATTGGCCATGTTTCACTTCCATACATGGCTACACTCCATACAAATACTTTCAGAAACGACTTCCAGACATAAACGATGGTAAAAATAATACAAGCAGCAAAGTTACGAGGAAACGACAGTCAATGAACAAGCACAACACTCACATACAAAATGCGTAACATATTCAAGAAACAGGACATAAACATTGGCTACAAAACGAATAATTCAGTACAGAATCAGATATAAAAATTAAAACGAAATCATGATAGATCGCAGCAATCTGGTATCTACGAGCTACTGAGACGAATTCTACATTGGAATGTCTGGCACGACTCTTGACACAAGGTGTAAAGAACATCTCAGGGGCACGGAAATGCAGTACAAGCGACTCATAACAGAAATAAGGTATGAGCATCTGAAAAATCAGTAAAAACTGACATCTGTTCATTTTTCAAGAAAGCTGACATACACACAAAACATTAATTCACAATTAGCAGCTACTTAGTGACCATATAAATATGGGAAAACAGACAATAATCAGAATAATTGAACATATGACATAAAGAAAAGGTTACACTTCCATTCTCTCTCTCTGTCCCTCCCAACCTCTCCTATATTTCGCCTCTGCATACACTCACTTTGCTCCACTAAATTACCAATTTAGTCTTCATTCCCTTATGTAGTATTCACTATATTTAGTTATCTTGGTCAATTACCCCTTCTCCAGCACGCCAAACTCTGTTCAGTTTCGTTCCTGAACTCCCGTACTGCTCCTTCATTTCATTTACTCATAAAATTAATACACAGTGCCTTAACAAAACGAAATTGTAAACATATGAGAAACCACAGCCGAAGAAAAGTTTTAGATCGAGCTAAAACCAAAGTTTGCAGCTAAATAGGCAACACTGTACACAGAGAGTTACGTGTAGCCATGAGTATACAGAGACTAGTACTGCTATACTGTCTCGTTTTTCACGTCAAAAAATATGAAGTGTTGCACACCAATGCGAGATTACGCTAAAATATAAGTGCTAAACGAGATAGTACTTCAAAAAATTTGCACACGTATGACAGTTTCTATCGTAAACGAGAATCGGACATAAAATCCCGCAAGTAAAATCACACCATGATATATTTTATAACGAAGTGTTTTTAGATTTAGAAAGGAAACAAAATTATAAGTATGTTACATTCCAGACCACTGACTAAGTTTTGTATCAATAAAACGAAACCTTTACGGTGATATAAATATTGTATAATGCAGGACTAGTATGGGGTATATGTGCTCATCCAGGGTAGGTGTGTTTGCCAAAATAGGTAAGGTAAAAAACATAGCGGCATTTATTTCATAGCAGATTACACAATACGAAGACATTATTTGTGATGATAAGCTCACCGGACAAGATGCTGGTCACCCTGCAGAAATCATTACAAGCATAATCAAATACCGTATAATTCCGCCCCTGGAATTGAAAACCACCTTTATTCGGTTGGGATACGTGTCCACAAGATTGTGCAGGTACGTCACAGCCGACTTAAGCCACTCGCCGTGGATCTCAGGACGCAGATCCAATAAACTGCAGAGATGCGCTCTACCACTGTTCCAACCTATCCCACACATATACTGTGGCATTTAAGTCGGATGATGTTGCACCTCAGTCGAGAAGTAATATAGTGAGAAGTGGGGACGGTGTTCGTAAAACCAGTCACATATTCCTCAAATCCTTTGAACTTTTTTCTGTTGTAAATACATAACATTTGTACTGTCGTCTTTGTGTGGCTGTGTGACCGACTTCAAATGTCCATTGTATGCAATTCCCGTTGCTATGTTCTCTCGCTAGCAGGTGCGGGTGGATATTTATTCACTGACTGCAGCGATTCCTGTCGGACTGGGAAGCGGTTTTGATTCACAAGCCATGATTCGCGTCTCCGGTCCCTCCAGTCCAGATATTTTTCCGGTTCTTATGTCGTGTTTCATCGCCACGTATGCTAAACTTCTACCTCTAGTCACGTCAACAGTTCACAGCGGAACACGAGTGCCATTTTTTGCCACTCGGTCACGTCCTTACTTTCATTCACATTTATGTTCAATGTCCGCTAGAAACATAAATGTCCCACAGGATGTTATTTCGTTGAGCTCACGCTGAAGTAGTGAGCGCACAGTTCAGCGCATGACTCGATCGCTGCGCCATCTGTAAAGACTTAAGGATCCTACTGCGCGTGCGCACAGGAGTGACAACTTTTTTGTCCACTGAGCTTATCACACCTACGTGAGCCGATGTCACGACTACCAAAACTTTTGTGGGTTTTGTTATTGTTCTGAATTGTGTATGGGTTTATCGATCTCTGTATAGTCCAGTATCGGAGGTGGTTAACACCACTATTTGGTGGCAGCTTGAATCTAGCACTGCAAGGTATTGGAATTCCGTTCTGATGTGTACAGGCATAACATACAAACATAATATACTCTTTGCGTGATATTCACAACTGTGGCTAATTCCATGACTAATAAATCCGCTCCATTTGCACTTGACGAATCCTTTATTTGGATGAAATAATTGACACGACCCAGCTTTCAGGATACAAATTCCATCTTCAGGCTGTAACGTCACAATAGGTTTCGTTACATTGTTAAAATCAGTGTTATGTTGCTTTCAGCTGATAGACATTATCAGCGTAAATTCAATTACTTTACATGATTAATGAACAGTGAAATAATCTCAGCCCCAAATTACATGCATGTAGAAACAATTATGGATCAAAGTCTTTTATTCTCATTACAATATGCACGTCCTGTGTCCCTATTTACATTTCTCCACCTCTGATTAAAGTATGTGGTCAGGTGTGAATGTTTTGAGTGTGGTAGCAGACAAACCAGAGATATAGTGGGTCTCAGAATTTTCCACCAACTTTAACACAGTCAGTGGAAGGCAAACAGCAGGAACAGGATGGTTAGACCAGAGGTACAGAGTCTAAAAAAAACGTTTTCTTACCAGAGGTTGGTCATGGGCCTCCCCCACCACCTCGCGCTGCTCGGGAGAAACAGCCGCGCAACGGTTACGAGGAGTTTCTTGGGAGACAGGTAAGCGACCAGACGTTCTTTCAGAACGCTGCGTCGAAATTAGGACAAAGGTATTTGAATGTTTAAATATGTTTAATGTTAACAATTTATTTATCAGAGGCTTTTTCGCGATTCATTTATTAAGAATCATTTATTGATTTTTGTTCAATTTATCCGATATAAGAATAATCTTCTCCGTTCGAGATTTCC
This sequence comes from Schistocerca cancellata, assembly GCF_023864275.1. Lineage (NCBI taxonomy): Eukaryota > Metazoa > Arthropoda > Insecta > Orthoptera > Acrididae > Schistocerca > Schistocerca cancellata. The sequence goes on from NC_064628.1 coordinate 856,704,704, forward strand.
GTTACGAACCGCCACGTGGTGAATGGTTTCAAACTGCAACCGCCGAGAAAGCTAATAGAGGGAGTTGTAGCCAGTTTTTGCGATTGCTGAACATTTATGCTAGCTTGTGTCGACGTTTAACAACTTATTGAAAATTTAGTGAGGAGTGTAGCTTTTCTAAGATGAATCGTTTCGTATTCATGCACTTCGCGCTGGAGATACCAGCCACGAGTCCTGCTCGGTGCCAGCCACTGTACATAGAAAATCTGCATAGAGAAATAGTTACGATATTAGCATTTCAGTGATAACTTAGTGCACGTGCATGTATCAGCATAGTAGTAGTGACCACGTGCTCTCCAAGATTTTCCTTCCTCCCACAGGACGATGCAAATCAAAGGCAACACGACTTGTAATTCAAAGGAGAAATAATCTATGTGCATAGTTAAATAATCTTTGTTCATAGTTAAATGAAAATTCAAAGCAGAATTAGTGAAATGTGTATTCAAAAGATTGTTAAGAAGTAACTTCGTAAATTTGTCTAATGTTGGTTAAAATAAAATTAACTTTGTTTTTCGAAGTAATTTCTGTTCTTGGCTTGTTCATTTAAACCATATCTAAGAAAAGAGAATCATATCAGTGACGCCTCCCTTTTACTAAAATTATTGGCACAAGTCTAGATTCGTGCAGGATGTAGTTTTCTCTGACCATCCCCAAAATTACAATTGCGTTATCCGTTGCGTCTTCAAATTTAATCGATAAGATTGTATTCTGAACTATGATGGGCCTAAACATCAATTATAAAGAGGGCAGAATGGTCAGGGAAGGTTACGCTGCCGAGAGAGAAAAAGTGTGCATAAGATCCTTCCCCACAGCAGGCTTATATAAAAATGAATAAAAGTAATCCCTGCAGATAAAATTAAGCAAACTCCCTTCTCAGCCTGCCACAGACAGGGAGAATTAACGACATTTACGATCTAAATAGCAGTCGTTGGGAGCTTGCAAGGCGCTACAAAAAAGGAACAAGGAAAACTAAGAGGCAACCTTCATCAAGTTAATTAATATTAAAGGAACCCATACAAATATGCAAATCAAGTTACACCTTGACTGCATACGAGAAAGTCGCAGTAGTCATGTAGCAAAATCAGGAAATTTCAAGTAGCATGCGAGAACCCGCGCAGGTGAGGCGTGAGAAAGTTCTCTCAGTCAACCAGTACTACACTGGGTAAACGGACCCTAACTGAAACATGATATGAATGGAACAGGAAATAATAACACAGTGCCAGAGTAACGTAATGTATGAACCAACAGTGAACGACAACACATTTGGTATGGGCTTAAGAAATGAATGTGAAGGCAATAGAAGCCATAAAACACCAATTTGTGAACCTCAAAAGTAGGTCACCACCATAAGTGCAGGTGGGGACCTTACCGCTGACACTGGAACAGTTGTCTCCAGACACACAGTCTACAGACGACTGAACAGACATGGTTTATTCTCCTGGAGATCTGCAAGGTGCATTCCACTGAGCCCTGGTCACAGGAGAGCCCATAAAGCCTGGTGACAAGAACACAGTACATGGTCATTGGGACAATGGTCCCAGGTTATGTTCACGGACGAGTCCAGGTATAGTCTGAACAGTGATTATCGCCGGGTTTTCATCTTACATGAACCAGGAACCAGATATCAATCCCTCAATGTCCTTGAAACGGGCCTGTATGGAGGTCGTGGTTTGATGGTGTGGGATGGAATTATGGACTGATGCACATACACCCTCGCATTTCTTTGACAGAGGAACTGTAACAGGTCAGGTGTATCGGGCGTCATTTTGCACCAGTATGTCTACCTTTTCAGGCGTGCAGTGGGTCCCACCTTCCCCCTGATGGATGATAATGCACAGCCTCACCGAGCTGCCATCGTGAAGGAGTACTCTGAAACAGAAGATATCAGGCGAACGGAGTGGCCTGCCTGTTCTCCAGACCTGAACTCTATCGAGCACGTCTGAGATGCTCTCGGTCGACGTATCGCTGCACGTCTTCAAACGCCTACGACACTTCAGGAGCTCCGAGAGGCACTGGTGTAAGAATGGGGCTGTACCCCAGCAGCTCCTCGACCACCTGATCCAAAGTATGCTAACCCGTTGTGCGGCCTGTGTACGTGTGCATGCTGATCATATCCCATACTGATGTCGGGGTACATGCGCAAGAAACAGTGGCGTTTTGTAGCACATGTGTTTCGGGACTGGTGTTCTCAACTTATCACCAATACCGTGGACTTACAGATCTGTGGCGTGTGTCTTCCCTAAGGGCCTATGCTATCAATGCCAGTTTTGTGTAGTGTCACGTTGTGTGGCACCACATTCTGCAATTATCCTTAATTTATGAGCATGAGTGTACTTAAAACGTACTTTATCTGCAACACACGAAAGCCAGGGGGGATAAAACAAGTCCTTATGCAATAATGCATTTCAACTTCCGAAAAGTAAAGCCTTATTATGACGCAAAAGCCAGTTCTATTGTAAAAACCGCAACGTATTTTGCTTCCAGCGCTGTTATGTGTTATACATTGATTAAGAAAGTATCCGGCATTCCAAAATAATTTACCAAAATTTGAATCCAAGTCAGATCACTCTGAAGTCTTGCTAGTACGGACAACTGTACCACATTCTGCAGTGGAAGTTTCCAGGAAGCTGAGAATTTAATTTTTCAGAATATTTAGGAGTCTGATAATCGGAATCAGAAGATATGACGAAACTACGAGTGAACCATGCCAGTAATGTGAATCTCGTGCCTGGAATATTTGTATGAATACAGTCCATAACGTCATGACTTAGAGTGAACCTAAACTTGTAATGACTGTACAGCTAGATTTTGTTCAATGTTTCTTCTATACTGCTGAGAAGCTCTAGCCCCAAATTCTGGGTTCGAGCCCTAGTCTGGCTACTAGATACCACAAGAGCTGGACTCGCCATGAAGAACTGAGGTGGATGGTTCAAATGGTTCTGAGCCCTATGGGAACATCTGAGGTCATCAGTCCCCTAGGACTTAGAACTGCTTAAACCAACTAACCTCAGGACATCACACACATCCATTCCCGAGGAAGGATTCGAACCTGCGACCGTAGCGGTCGCGCGGTTCCAGACAGAAGCGCCTAGAACCGTTCGGCCACACTGGCGGGCTGAACTGAGGTGGAGAGTACAGTCCAGTTGACAGAGAAACAGCAGACCTAACAGCAGAATGTATCAATCAGGAGAGCTCAGTGACGTCGAACATAAACTAGCCATTGGATGCCACCTGAGTGAGGAACCCATCAGGGACATTTCAACTTACATAAAGTTGCTCCAGATGTCTGTCGGTAATGCTATTCTGAATTGGAGACCTGAAGCAACAACTACAGCTAAACCAAATCGAGTCAGACCTCATATACTGACGGAGAAGGACTGCCAAGCACTGCTGATGGTGGCTGTAAAACAACGCATGAAGTGAGCAGAAGGAATCACTCGTGACTTCCAAACAGCTACCAACAGGCCGGGTATGCAAGGTGCTACAAAACAGAGGTGTTACAAAACAGATCGATGATCCTATTTTGTTAGCTTTTGTACTTCCAAAGGAAGGAAATGTAGTAGGTGAATACGGATTGGGGGTAAGGAATGAAAGAGGATACCGCCTGGTAGAATTTTGCACAGAGCATAAGCTTAATCATAGCTAACACTTGGGTCAAGAATCGTAAAAGAAGGCTGTATACATGGAAGAAGCCTGGAGACACTGGCAGGTTTCAGATAGATTATATAATGGTCAGACAGAGATTTAGGAACCAGGATTTAAATTGTAAGACATTTCCAGGGGCAGATGTGGACTCTGACTACAATCTATTGATTATTAACTGTAGATTAAAACTAAAGAAACTGCAAAAACGTGGGAATTTAAGGAAATGGGACCTGGATAAACTGGCTAAACCACAGGTTGTACAGAGTTTGAGGGAGAGCATAAGGGAACGACCGAAGAGAATGGGGGGGGGGGGGGGAATTCAATATAAGAAGACTGGGTAGATTTGAGAGATGAAATAGTGAAGACAGCAGAGGATCAAGTAGGTAAAAAGACGAGGAGTAATAGAAATCCTTGGCTAACAGAAGAGATACTGAATTTAAATGATGAAAGGAGAATATACAAAAATGCAGTAAATGAAGCAGGCAAAAAGGAATACAAACGTCTCAAAAATGAGATCGACAGGAAGTGCAAAATGGCTAAGCAGGGATGGCTAGAGGACAAATGTCAGGATGTAGAGACGTATTTCACTAGGGGTAAGACAGAAACTGACTACAGGAAAATTAAAGAGACCTTTGGAGAAAAGAGAACCACTTGCACGAAGATCAAGAGCTCAGATGGAAACCCAGTTCTAAGCAAACAAGGGAAAGCAGAAAGGTGGAAGGAGTATATAGACGGTCTATACAAGAGCGATGTTCTTGAGGACAGTATTATGGAAATGGAAGAGAATGTAGATGAAGATGAAATGGGATATACGATACTGCGTGAAGAGTTTGACAGAGCACTGAAAGACCTGAGTCGAAACAAGTCCCGGGAGTAGACACCATCCCATTACAACTACTGATTGCCTTGGAAGAGCCAGCCCTGACAAAACACTACCATCTGGTGAGCAAGATAGATGAGACAGGCGAAATACCCTCAGACTTCAAGAAGAATATAATAATTCCAATCCCATGGAAAGCAGGTGTTGACAGATGTGAAAATTACCGAACTACCAGTTTAATAAGCCACGGCAGCAAAATACTAACACGAATTCTTTACAGAAGAATGGAAAAACTGGTAGAAGCCGACCTTGGGAAAGATCAGTTTGGATTCTATAGAAATGTTGGCACACATGAGGCAATACTGACCCTACGACTTATCTTAGAAAATAGATTAAGGTAAGGCAAACCAACGTTTCTAGCATTTGTAGACTTAGAGAAAGCTATTGACAATGTTGACTGGAATACTCTCTTTCAAATTCTGAAGGTGGCAGGAGTAAAATACAGGGAGCGAAAGGCTATTTACAATTTGTACAGGAACCAGATGGCAGTTATAAGAGTCGAGGGGCATGAAATGGAAGTAGTGGTTGGGAAGGTAGTAAGACAGGGTTGTAGCCCATCCTCGATGTTATTCAAACTGTGTATTGAGGAAGCACTAAAGGAAACAAAAGAAAAATTCGGAGTAGGAATTAAAATCTATGGAGAAGAAATAAAAACTTTGAGGTTAACCGATGACATTGTAATTCTGTCAGAGACAGCAAAGGGTTTGGAAGAGCCGTTGAATGGAATGGACAGTGTCTTCAAAGGAGGATATAAGATGATCATCAACAGAAGCAAAACGAGAATAATGGAATGTAGCCGAATTGATGCTGAGGCAATTAGATTAGTAAAAGAGACACTTAAAGTAGTAAAGCAGTTTTGCTATTTGGGGAGCAAAATAACTGATGATGGTCGAAGTAGAAAGGATATAAAATGTAAACTGGCAATGGCAAGGAAAGCGTTTCTGAAGAAGAGAAATTTGTTAACATCGAGTATAGATTTAATTGTCAGGAAGTCGTTTCTTGAAGTATTTGTATGGAGTGTAGCCATGTATGGAAGTGAAACGTGGACGATAAATAGTTTAGACATGAAGAGAATAGTAGCTTTCGAAATGTGGTTTTACAGAAGAATGCTGAAGATTAGATGAGTAGATCACAAAACTAATGAATAGGTATTGAAAAGAATTCGAGAGAAGAGAAATTTGTGGCGCAACTTGACTAGAAGAAGGTATCGGTTGGTAGGGCATATTATTAGGCATCAAGGCATCACCAATTTAGTATAGGAGGGCAGCGTGGAGGGTAAAAATCGTAGGAAGAGCCCAAGAGATGAATACACTAAGCAGATTCATAAGGATGTAGGTTGCAGTAGGTACTGGGAGATGAAGAAGCTTGCACAGGATAGAGGTGCATGGAGAGCTGCATCGAACCAGTCTCTGGACTAAAGACCACAACAACAACAATGCACTCTGAGGATTTGATCACCCGATACGTAAACTTGGTTTATAGACAATAACATTCCTGATATTGACTGAGCTCTCCTTGAGCCCTAGCTGAACCCAATAGAACACCTTTGGGATGACTTAGAAGGTCAACTTCGCTGCAGACACCTGTGTGCTACATTACTACTTTCACTGCTTTCGGTCCTTGAGGAAGAACGGGCTGCCATACCTTCACAGACATTTAAACACCTTATTTAAAGTGTTCACAGCACAGTTCAGGCTGCGACAAAGACGTTCAGTGGAACACCCCGATATTAATGTCCAGTAATATTGAAACCACTCTCGTATTAGGTAACGTATTTTAATCTGCCTTTATTATTTTCTAGTAATAAAATGAAATATTTAAGATCAATACTATTTAAATACAATGTAGTCTGTAAGAGTAGTAAGTAAAGGAATGAAAAATTGAAATGTTGTAATTTGTTGCGGTCTATATAGGCTACTACGCGACAATATTAGCTCACTTCTTTTTCTCACATACTTTACTTTTTGCTCGCTCTTGTTGCTGATATATGGTTATTTATTTGATTTCAGGCATTTTAATTGAGATTTCAGTAAAAGTTTTATACATCCGTGCTGTGTAAAAATAATATTGAAAATACAACAAAATTTATTTTAAACAGTGTAAGTTCTCTAACCAAAGATATCCCTTTGCCAAGTCGGCAATAAATTCATCTTGCGAAATGATTACTTCACAAAGTTGAATCTATGGGGGGAGAGAAATATTAATTAACTGAATGATTGCCTATCGATGTCGCGGGGTCCAAACGATACATATCGAACATGCGATCGTCAATCCACCGTGCACCTCTTGTGATGGGCGTTATGATCAATTATTTGTGATCGTCATTTTTATCTGTTATCCGTCGTTCCCGTAGTTACTCTAAATTACATACCTACATGAATTATTTTTGAGTTACTAGGGAATCCCAGACGATCTATGTCGTTTGTGAGTGGAAT